>NC_088398.1:59979258-60199258 GCF_034236695.1 Oncorhynchus nerka | reverse complement strand
GTAGAATGCGTCAGTTTTGAGTTGGAACAGTAGCGCGCTCTACAGGAGACTCGAGGAACTGGACTTGGTGTCGTCAGAGAGTCCGGGCTGTCATGTGAGAAGCTGTGGAATCACTTCGACCAGGAAATCTCAGATTGTTGACGGGCGACAGTTTAGCTGGTGACCGTCGGGGAGCGGAGAAGTTGTTTTTAGTATTAAAAGGTTTTAGTTTTCATTTGTGCGCCATGGCATCTCTATTCAAGAAGAAGACAGTCGATGGTAAGTTTGTTTTCCACTGATTGTAGACTTGTAATAAAGTTGTTTGATTTGGTGAGCGCCAGTCCGCCACTAACGAGCATAGGCTACTGAACAAGCCTGTTTGACCAGTTTAACTGATACCAGTTTGAAAAGTCACGATTCATGTTTATGTTACGAAATCAAAATTGGTCAACGTTGAATCCTCTAAAGTTAGATTGTGTGTTAATGAGGATTAGCTGAAATACCAAGGATATTTATAAACTGGCTGCCTGAAACTAGACATACAATTCCACTTGTCTGTGTATTAGTGAAGGTAGCCGGTGAAGTTGTTTAACACTGTTCTCTGTGTTGTGTGTCACAATTTCTGACCATCGTGTAACTGGTGAACAGGTACATTGTAGCTGCAGACATTGGTACATTGTTGATGTGATGATGCTGTCTACAGTATGTTCATGTGTTACTTTGTAACTTACCTGCTGACTGCAACATATCAATTCCAAGGAACAGCATCTAGCAGTGTAAGTCCTGTAAGAAAGCTTTGTTCAGCTTTAGACAGAGCTAGTGAGAGGTGTGATCCATAGATACTGGTGTTGAAAGCTTTGTTCAGCTTTAGACAGAGCTAGTGAGGTGTGATCCATAGATACTGGTGTTGAAAGCTTTGTTCAGCTTTAGACAGAGCTAGTGAGAGGTGTGATCCATAGATACTGGTGTTGAATGCTTTGTTCAGCTTTAGACAGAGCTAGTGAGAGGTGTGATCCATAGATACTGGTGTTGAATGCTTTGTTCAGCTTTAGACAGAGCTAGTGAGAGGTGTGATCCATAGATACTGGTGTTGAATGATTGCCTTACTTCATTCTGTTTATTAACAGACAGATGGATATAGGTTATGTTGACAATAGTCTGCTCCAGTCCCTCTACTGCCCCAAACCCCCACAAAATGGCTCTTAAGTTAAGTGATGATGATGTCAATATTTCTATTAGGATATGTTTAGGACTGTAAAACACTTATTTCAGTGTTCCTGTCTCAGAGTTGTCAAATGTGATGCATGGGAAACAAATTCATCAGTCAATGCACAACTAACTAACTAACTAACTAACTAACTAACTGTCTGTCTCTCTCTCTCTCTCTCGCTCTAGCTCTCTCTCTCTGAAGATGTAGCAATATGTTGAACGAAGAACCCCAAAATATAGATTTTCAGGTCTCTTGAAAAATGTATTTTATCTCAATGTGTCTTACCTCGATAACAAAGGTTAAGAAGAGGAAGAAATGTCTCCATCTTATATTGCCTTGAGCCATTGAAATACTGGGCCTAATGCCTATCAGTTAAAATGTCTTGCTTAATGGGCATCAACCTTACGAGGTCAAAATGCAATAACCCTTCAGGCTATTTAGAAAATATAATGCATCAATTATAGCTAAATTACTTTATTAAAGTTTCCATCTAATTCAATTTCAAGTTGAAATTTCAAAGTGAAAAAGTCATTCCATGACCACAGTGTCATTGATAAAGAATATTCACTTACTGTCATTTTGCTGTACCTTTATTAAGGTCAGATAGTTGATAGGTTATCTCCTCTTCTCTCTCTGGACGTGGCGTGCCAAGGTTGCCCGATGTCGAGAAGCAGTGGTATCCCATAGTAGGGCGTGTAGTGGCGTGCGGGGGTGCGATGGCGGGTGGAGGTTAGCTGGAGGAGTTTTATAGATGATACCCCACCCTCTTTTAGACGTTGTCAATACGTCACCCTGTACGTAGATACTACGCTTCACTTTCACAAGTGGTCCAGCTCTCTCTCTCTCTATCTCTCTCATTCCTTCTCTCTCTCTGTCTCCCTCTCTCTCTTCAGTTCTCTCTCTCTCTCTCTGTCTCCCTCTCTCTCTTCAGTTCTCTCTCTCTCTGTCTCTCTCTCTCTGGAGTTTTGGGGAGATGAGGCTCTGGTACCTATAGCAAGGATTTTCACTATTTTAGTTAATTTTTTTGTCAACATTTTCTACTTTAGGGTAATTTTGTCAGATTTTGAGAGCCTATTCATCTGCAAAAACATTTATTTAACTTTTCTGCTGTGGGGATATATATATATAGAGAGAGAGAAATGTTATATATATATAATATTCTCTATCACTCTCGCCATGTATTTTACTCTAAAAGATTGACATGCTTTATAACACAACATCCACTGCTGCCATGCTTCAGTCTGAACTTTCACTGAGGGAATGATCTTTTCTAACACGAAAAAATGGTTTTTAAAGGTTTTATATATACTTCTCTTTAGTTTTGAGGAAAACCCTTTTAAGAAAAGTAATTTTCTTTGAATATGTAGCATTTTGATCCAGTAGTGAAACAGAGGGTCAACAGAGACTGAATTTAGAGGCTGGATTTAGAGGCTGGTGTTATAGGCTGGTGTTAGAGCTACTGGTACCCATTCCACTGTAGGGAGAATCTCTGGCTAATAGCAGTGTAGGGGACCGTGTCCTCTACCCTAATACAGGAGCTGGGATGACCGGGACACATTCACAGCTGTGTGTCTGTCTGTCTGTCTGTCTGTCTGTCTGTCTGTCTGTCTGTCTTAGGGACTGCTCCTGTATGACTCTCTTCATGCATGCCCCCTCTTCTTCACTTCAATATGGTCCCCTTGATGCTACACTTCAAGGGTTATATCCTGCCTTAAAACATTGATTCTTATTTGTTGACACCATATAGCAGAGGTGGGACCAAATCATTGTTTTACAAGTCACAAGTAAGTCTCAAGTCTTAGCACTCAAGTCCCAAGTCAAGAAAGGCAAGTCCAAGTCAAGTCCCAAGTCCTAAACTTTGAGTTTCGAGTCCTAAACAAGTCATAATGTGCTCTTCACCAAATGTAATAGTATTTAATATTTTTAACAAGAGTAATAGTTAGTATATTACATTTACACAAATCATGAATGCTTTTAAAAATATCTATATATATTTATTACTTTCCAAATAAATGTTATATTTCTATGGAAATACATGGGTAGCCATGAGAAAGACCCCCCCCCCCCCACCCAATAGTGATTGACTATCGAGGATCGCTAGTCCCCCCCCACCCACCCACCCAATAGTGATTGACTATCGAGGATCGCTATGGGGTGCAATCGGGCGATGTAGGCTTGTACACAATCGCCCATCCTTAACACACACACCCCCCCCACACACTCTCTGTGTGGTTACAGTAGGCTAACGTATGTCAATGGTTTTAGGAACAGCAGTAACATCAGGCAGGATTTAGGCTACCAACTGCCTGTTGTAGCTCAGTCTTGGGTGCAATGATCACGATTCTGCACTGACTGACTGTGTGGAGGCTCATTGATTTAACGTTACGTTAGCCTACATGCTACACTAGTAAAGTTATAAATTATATAACTGTCGGCTATATTGGCCATGACTTACCGTTCTTTGTGCAGTTTCAAATATCGAACAAAGTTGGAAATTGTTGGGCCTCTGTCTGTCATTTTCTTCCCGCATGTTTTGCAAGTTGCAGTCCGTTTTTTGTTGATACAGGTCATCTTTAAATCCGAAAATAATAATTTTGGGTATCATCTTTCCAAGAGCTCCATCTGAATTCACCTGCCAACGCTCCTCTGCACTGCCACGCACAACTCCGATTCAAACTGTAATCCATTAAATGAAGAGTTGATGCACTGCACACTTTTTTTAATAGCATAATTTTTATATATTTGGGCTTGGGGAGGGTTATCAAGTCAGGTCGAGTCATAAGGCTCAAGTCCAAGTCAAGTCACAAGTCATTGGTGTTAAAGTCAAAGTCGAGTTGCAAATCATCATATTTGTGACTCGAGTCCACACCTCTGCCACACAGTTTACCCTGCCACACAGTTTACCCTGCCACACAGTTTACCCTGCCACACAGTTTACCCTGCCTACGTTTGTAAAAGTATAAATACTATGTTATGAAGGGCGGTTTGGGTCTATCTGAACTATAAGAGTTAGATGCTGAGCTCTCTTTAGTGTTGGTCCCTCTGTACTTTAAGAAATAATCCACTTCTATCGTGTAGAAGTTGAGTGGTATTTGGAGCATGGCGTGTGGTCGGACTGTGTTATACACACACCCTATCAGGGTAATGGAGAGTGGTATTTGGAGCAGGGCGTGTGGTCGGACTGTGTTATACACACACCCTATCAGGGTAATGGCGAGTGGTATTTGGAGCAGGGCGTGTGTTTCGGACTGTGTTATACACACGCCCTATCAGGGTAATGGAGAGTGGTATTTGGAGCAGGGCGTGTGGTCGGACTGTGTTATACACACACCCTATCAGGGTAATGGAGAGTGGTATTTGGAGCATGGAGTGTGGTCGGACTGTGTTATACACACACTCTATCAGGGTAATGGAGAGTGGTATTTGGAGCAGGGCGTGTGTTTCGGACTATGTTATACACACACCCTATCAGGGTAATGGAGAGTGGTATTTGGAGCAGGGCGTGTGGTCGGACTGTGTTATACACACACCCTATCAGGGTAATGGAGAGTGGTATTTGGAGCATGGAGTGTGGTCGGACTGTGTTATACACACACCCTATCAGGGTAATGGAGAGTGGTATTTGGAGCATGGAGTGTGGTCGGACCGTGTTATACACACACCCTATCAGGGTAATGGAGAGTGGTATTTGGAGCATGGAGTGTGGTCGGACTGTGTTCTACACACACCCTATCATGGTAATGGAGAGTGGTATTTGGAGCAGGGCGTGTGTTTCGGACTGTGTTATACACACACCCTATCAGGGTAATGGAGAGTGGTATTTGGAGCAGGGCGTGTGTTTCGGACTGTGTTATACACACACCCTATCAGGGTAATGGAGAGTGGTATTTGGAGCAGGGCGTGTGGTCGGACTGTGTTATACACACACCCTATCAGGGTAATGGAGAGTGGTATTTGGAGCAGGGCGTGTGCTCGGACTGTGTTATACACACACCCTATCAGGGTAATGGAGAGTGGTATTTGGAGCAGGGCGTGTGGTCGGACTGTGTTATACACACACCCTATCAGGGTAATGGAAAGTGGTATTTGGAGCAGGGCGTGTGGTCGGACTGTGTTATACACACACCCTATCAGGGTAATGGAGAGTGGTTTTGGAGCAGGGCGTGTGTTTCGGACTATGTTATACACACACCCTATCAGGGTAATGGAGAGTGGTATTTGGAGCATGGAGTGTGCTCGGACTGTGTTGTACACACACCCTATCAGGGTAATGGAGAGTGGTATTTGGAGCATGGAGTGTGGTCGTACTGTGTTATACACACACCCTATCAGGGTAATGGAGAGTGGTATTTGGAGCAGGGCGTGTGTTTCGGACTGTGTTATACACACACCCTATCAGGGTAATGGAGAGTGGTATTTGGAGCAGGGCGTGTGGTCGGACTGTGTTATACACACACCCTATCAGGGTAATGGAGAGTGGTATTTGGAGCAGGGCGTGTGGTCGGACTATGTGATACACACACCCTGTCAGGGTAATGGAGAGTGGTATTTGGAGCAGGGCGTGTGGTCGGACTGTGTTATACACACACCCTATCGGGGTAATGGAGAGTGGTATTTGGAGCAGGGCGTGTGTTTCGGACTGTGTTATACACACACCCTATCAGGGTAATGGAGAGTGGTATTTGGAGCAGGGCGTGTGGTCGGACTGTGTTATACACACACCCTATCAGGGTAATGGAGAGGGGTATTTGGAGCATGGAGTGTGCTCGGACTGTGTTATACACACACCCTATCAGGGTAATGGAGAGTGGTATTTGGAGCAGGGCGTGTGTTTCGGACTATGTTATACACACACCCTATCAGGGTAATGGAGAGTGGTATTTGGAGCATGGAGTGTGGTCGTACTGTGTTATACACACACCCTATCAGGGTAATGGAGAGTGGTATTTGGAGCAGGGCGTGTGGTCGGACTATGTTATACACACACCCTATCAGGGTAATGGAGAGTGGTATTTGGAGCAGGGCGTGTGGTCGGACTGTGTTATACACACACCCTATCAGGGTAATGGAGAGGGGTATTTGGAGCATGGAGTGTGCTCGGACTGTGTTATACACACACCCTATCAGGGTAATGGAGAGTGGTATTTGGAGCAGGGCGTGTGGTCGGACTGTGTTATACACACACCCTATCAGGGTAATGGAGAGTGGTATTTGGAGCAGGGCGTGTGTTTCGGACTATGTTATACACACACCCTATCAGGGTAATGGAGAGTGGTATTTGGAGCAGGGCGTGTGGTCGGACTGTGTTATACACACACCCTATCAGGGTAATGGAGAGTGGTATTTGGAGCAGGGCGTGTGGTCGGACTGTGTTATACACACACCCTATCAGGGTAATGGAGGGTGGTATTTGGAGCAGGGCGTGTGGTCGGACTGTGTTATACACACACCCTATCAGGGTAATGGAGAGTGGTATTTGGAGCAGGGCGTGTGTTTCGGACTATGTTATACACACACCCTATCAGGGTAATGGAGAGTGGTATTTGGAGCAGGGCGTGTGGTCGGACTGTGTTATACACACACCCTATCAGGGTAATGGAGAGTGGTATTTGGAGCAGGGCGTGTGTTTCGGACTGTGTTATACACACGCCCTGTCGGGGTAATGGAGAGTGGTATTTGGAGCAGGGCGTGTGTTTCGGACTGTGTTATACACACGCCCTGTCGGGGTAATGGAGAGTGAGGCAGGGAGGGTTTAGATTCCAGGCTCAGCCCTGTTAATGAGAAATGTCTAGTCTAGAGCTATTGTCTTGGTCTACTACCCCAGAATGGTACCGTGCTTCTATAGCTTTTACAGAAAGCCTAGCTCAATGCCCAGCATAACTGTATGAATGAGCTGTATGTCATAAATCATTTTGATTCAATAACTGTGTATGTTTGTAGAGTAAACATTTTCTCTCTCTCTCTCTCTCAGACATTATAAAGGAACAGACTAAGGAGCTTCGTGGCACTCAGAGACAGATCACTAGAGACAGAGCTGCTCTGGAGAAACAAGAGAAACAAATGGTGAGACACACACACACACACACACCATTCACCCTATGAAGTGCTGGTAGGACGGAGGCAGGTATTAGTTTCTCAGTAGTACCTTTTCTGTAGATTGCTGCTGATTGCATCAAACGTGTGTAAATGACTGTAGGCTAATCCTGCTCCATCCTACCCCCTACCTCAACTCACATCCCTTTCCTGATCTGTCTATTAGGCCTACAGGCTGCTTCGCTAATGGCTGAGATAGAAAGGACAGGATTGGACAGGTAGATAGCTACAGGGGAGAGAGGAGGTAGAACACAGAGTCATGACAGGGCTGTGTGAACAGCAGAATACAACATTTCCCCTCCATTTCATCCTATGTCAGAAAGATGAAAGGAAGAGTGGTGTCTCGCTGTTGTTTTAAGTAAACATCACACAGGACAGAAATGCCTCCCAAGGGACCAGCTTTTTATTACTCATTAATATTTCTCCTAATTCATCTAGGTATTATTTTTGCTGGTCTGAAAAATCTATTCTCTAAGAAGAGGTAGTGACCTATTTTACAGTTTAACACAAACACACACACACACACACACACTGCTGTACACATTATTATCACTAACACAGAGACTACTGGGTCTTTCAGCTTCTCCCCAAAAACACAACTGATGTCCACATTATTATCACTAACACAGAGACTACTGGGTCTTTCAGCAAGCTCCCCAAAAACACAACTGATGTCCTCATTATTATCACTAACACAGAGACTACTGGGTCTTTCAGCAAGCTCCCCAAAAACACAACTGATGTCCACATTATTATCACTAACACAGAGACTACTGGGTCTTTCAGCTTCTCCCCAAAAACACAACTGATGTCCACATTATTATCATTAACACAGAGACTACTGGGTCTTTCAGCTTCTCCCCAAAAACACAACTGATGTCCACATTATTATCACTAACACAGAGACTACTGCGTCTTTCAGCTTCTCCCCAAAAACACAACTGATGTCCACATTATTATCACTAACACAGAGACTACTGGGTCTTTCAGCTTCTCCCCAAAAACACAACTGATGTCCACATTATTATCACTTACACAGAGACTACTGGGTCTTTCAGCAAGCTCCCCAAAAACACAACTGATGTCCACATTATTATCACTTACACAGAGACTACTGGGTCTTTCAGCAAGCTCCCCAAAAACACAACTGATGTCCACATTATTATCACTAACACAGAGACTACTGGGTCTTTCAGCAAGCTCCCCAAAAACACAACTGATGTCCACATTATTATCACTTACACAGAGACTACTGGGTCTTTCAGCTTCTCCCCAAAAACACAACTGATGTCCACATTATTATCACTAACACAGAGACTACTGGGTCTTTCAGCTTCTCCCCAAAAACACAACTGATGTCCACATTATTATCACTAACACAGAGACTACTGGGTCTTTCAGCTTCTCCCCAAAAACACAACTGATGTCCTCATTATTATCACTAACACAGAGACTACTGGGTCTTTCAGCTTCTCCCCAAAAACACAACTGATGTCCACATTATTATCACTAACACAGAGACTACTGGGTCTTTCAGCAAGCTCCCCAAAAACACAACTGATGTCCACATTATTATCACTAACACAGAGACTACTGGGTCTTTCAGCAAGCTCCCCAAAAACACAACTGATGTCCTCATTATTATCACTAACACAGAGACTACTGGGTCTTTCAGCTTCTCCCCAAAAACACAACTGATGTCCACATTATTATCACTAACACAGAGACTACTGGGTCTTTCAGCAAGCTCCCCAAAAACACAACTGATGTCCACATTATTATCACTAACACAGAGACTACTGGGTCTTTCAGCAAGCTCCCCAAAAACACAACTGATGTCCACATTATTATCACTAACACAGAGACTACTGGGTATTTCAGCTTCTCCCCAAAAACACAACTGATGTCCACATTATTATCACTAACACAGAGACTACTGGGTCTTTCAGCTTCTCCCCAAAAACACAACTGATGTCCTCATTATTATCACTTACACAGAGACTACTGGGTCTTTCAGCAAGCTCCCCAAAAACACAACTGATGTCCTCATTATTATCACTAACACAGAGACTACTGGGTCTTTCAGCTTCTCCCCAAAAACACAACTGATGTCCACATTATTATCACTAACACAGAGACTACTGGGTCTTTCAGCTTCTCCCCAAAAACACAACTGATGTCCTCATTATTATCACTTACACAGAGACTACTGGGTCTTTCAGCAAGCTCCCCAAAAACACAACTGATGTCCTCATTATTATCACTAACACAGAGACTACTGGGTCTTTCAGCTTCTCCCCAAAAACACAACTGATGTCCACATTATTATCACTAACACAGAGACTACTGGGTCTTTCAGCTTCTCCCCAAAAACACAACTGATGTCCACATTATTATCACTAACACAGAGACTACTGGGTCTTTCAGCAAGCTCCCCAAAAACACAACTGATGTCCTCATTATTATCACTAACACAGAGACTACTGGGTCTTTCAGCTCCTCCCCAAAAACACAATTGATGTCCACATTATTATCACTAACACAGAGACTACTGGGTCTTTCAGCAAGCTCCCCAAAAACACAACTGATGTCCACATTATTATCACTAACACAGAGACTACTGGGTCTTTCAGCTTCTCCCCAAAAACACAACTGATGTCCTCATTATTATCATTAACACAGAGACTACTGGGTCATTTAAAAAGTATATTTTTACCTTTATTTAACTAGGCAAGTCAGTTAAGAACAAATTCTTATTTTCAATAACGGCCTAGGAACAGTGGGTTAACTGCCTTGTTCAGAGGCAGAACGACAGATTTGTACCATGTCAGCTCGGGGATTTGAACTTGCAACCTTTCGGTTACTAGTCCAATGCTCTAACCACTAGGCTACCCTGCCACCCCATTCAGCAACATAGTTTCAACCAGATATAGGATCTATATTATTCAGCAATGTGTGTAATGATTTGAATTTATAGCCAATGTATTCACATGAAAATGAACATGTTTTGTCACTTATCTAGCTGAAATATTGCCCTGGTCCATTAGATCAGTCTGTCTCTATATACATTGTTACTCTTTGTGATGGCATCATCTATCTGTCAGTTGTAGCTCTTGTCTCTGTCTCTATCTCTCTGTCTCTCTCTCTCTGTCTCTCTCTCTCTGTCTCTCTCGCTCTCTGTCTCTCTCGCTCTCTGTCTCTCTCGCTCTCTGTCTCTCTCTCTCGCTCTCTGTCTCTCTCGCTCTCTGTCTCTCTCGCTCTCTGTCTCTCTCGCTCTCTGTCTCTCGCGCTCTCTGTCTCTCGCGCTCTCTCGGTCTCCCTCGTTCTCTCGCTCTCTCCCATTCTCTCTCGCTGTCTGTCTCGCTCTCTATCTCTCTGTCTCTCTCGCTCTCTGTCTCTCTCGCTCTCTGTCTCTCTCGCTCTCTGTCTCTCGCGCTCTCTCGGTCTCCCTCGTTCTCTCGCTCTCTCCCATTCTCTCTCGCTGTCTGTCTTTCTCGCTCTCTATCTCTCTGTCTCTCTATCTCTCTGTCTCTCTCGCTCTCTCTCGCTCTCTCTCGCTCTCTGTCTCTCTCTCTCGCTCTCTGTCTCTCTCTCTCGCTCTCTGTCTCTCGGTCTCTCTCGCTCTCTCTCGTTCTCTCTCGCTCTCTGTCTCTCTCTGTCTCTCTTGCGCTCTCTCTGTCTCTCTCATTCTCGCTCTCTCTCGCTCTCTCTCGCTCTCGTTCTCTCTCTCTCTCTGAAACTCAGCTAGATCATCCTAGATTCCCACTGTTGAGTATTTACAGCATCATGTTTGCTCTATGACAGATATTAAATATAAGCATAATTATTAAGATGCTTAGGTCTTATATTTTCTGTCTATTCTAGTTAGCAGGCAGACAGACACCACCTGTGTGTATCTCTGAGGGTTATGTAAATGAGCCTCCTCAGCTGTTTACCAGAGTTCTCTACCTGAGGAGAGCACTTCAATCAGCTCCTTCCCTCAGCTCAGCTCCTCTCCACCTTACGCAGCACTGCCTAATGGCAGTTTAACCCTCATACGCACTGGCAGAGGGAAGGGGTGGAGCATTTGGGAGTATTAATCCTGTAAACTGTAATGATGATCATTAATAAATCATTGTTTTCAGGTCTGGCTCTTCAGAACAAACACATAAACACAGACTCCCAGGGCTGCAGCTGAATCTGTACTGTTTCCCAGGGGACATGTACAGCCTTGCGGTGTGTGTTTCCTCAGGGCGAGAGGCTGATTTCATGTGTTTATCGAAGCTAAGAGAGGCCGGTAGCTTTCAGGTGTTTAGACCATTGCCAAATCATACTATTTACACTGCTTATACTCTAACAGGGCTCTCTGGGGAACCTGATGTATATGTATTGTATACAGTATGTGTATGTATTTATGTAAACAGTATGAGTGTAGTGAAGTTTCCTGATTTAAAGCCAGTCAGAAGCTCCCCCTCGATAATTCTGCTCCTGTTCCTTCCGTCTTAGGAGATGGAGATAAAGAAGATGGCTAAGTCTGGGAACCGGGAGGCCTGCAAGATCCTGGCCAAGCAGCTGGTCCAGCTGAGGAAGCAGAAGAACAGGACCTACGCCGTCAGTTCAAAGGTCACCTCCATGTCTACACAGACCAAGGTCATGAACTCCCAGATGAAGATGGCAGGAGCCATGTCTGCTACGGCTAAGGTAAAGAGCACCATACACCAATTTAGAGCAGTTGTTGTGTAGTAGCTCCGCACATACATCTATGTGTTTCTGTGTGTCTGGGTAATTGAGGCCAAAAGCAGGTCCACTAACATTCAAACAGCTTCTCCAAAAACAGCAGAACACTTCAAAGGATTCTTCTCCTCCCGAGTGTGTAATAATTAGTCTCTTAGTCTGTCTATTATTTCCTGTCATCCCCTCAGGATGGTAATGTTTGTCTGACTGGGTGGAGATCCTCCATCCTACACCTGTTTACAGCTCAGACACACAGATGACATCCATACACATCTTAGCTGTTATCAGTTAGGCTTCCGGTCCTGTTCAAAGCAGCATATCTAATTAGCCCAGTTATAGGACTATATTAGCCCATCGTGTTTAGACTTGGACCGTGAACTAGTTACAGTCACTAAGTATTTGTTAATGTTGTTATTCATGTATTAATGATCTCTCTTTTTTTCTAATTCAAAGCTGTCTGTTAATGAATCATAATCAGGATGGTGATTAGCTGAAACAAAGTGATGGACTGAACGTGTTTAGGGAAAACAGCTCGCTGTGTTTTAGGGAAAACAGCTCACCATTCTGAGGTGGTAGAATGGAACTGAATGTGTGTGTATCCTTCTATGACTCCTGCTACTCTGGGTACGACCATTTGTCTTCATTGTGGAGGAGAAAATACTAACTTTTCACCCAAAACGCCAAACCAGCCTCTATGTACAGACACACACCAATATGCAGCTGCAGAGAAACCTCTAGAAACAGGGACACTCTCAAACAGTTTGGGGACAATATGCAAATGACATCTAATTAGAGGCAGTGTGTGCAGCTCGTTTGGATGTTTTAGGCTCCGAATTGAAACTAGGCCAAGGCTGTGCCAACACACAGGAAGAAGAGGATCCCTCTGTGTTGATAATGTGGGTACATGCTCTGGGAGTTGTGTATTGTCTGTGCAGTATGGTGTAGTAGTATTTGTGTTGTAACTCTTGTGTGTCTGTGTGTTTGTCTAGACAATGCAGGCGGTGAACAAGAAGATGGATCCTCAGAAGACCCTCCAGACCATGCAGGACTTCCAGAAGGAGAACATGAAGATGGGCATGACAGAGGACATGAGTAAGAGCTGCTGTCATTGGCTCCCTAGCCTAGGATTTAAATATTTAAAAGATGCACAATTAGTAACAGGGAAAAAAACAGTCAAGTCCAAACCAAAAACTCCATGCAGATCAATGTGTTTGCCTGGTGTTTCAAAGACCTGTTAATTCACAGCTTTATGGTAAACTGACTAGTACCTCTGTCTCTACCTCTCTCTGTCTGCCCCCTCCCCCTTCCTGTTTACTCTTCTCCCTTCATCCCTCCAGTCAACGATACGTTAGATGAGATATTTGACGAGTCAGGTGACGAAGAAGAATCTCAGGACATTGTGAACCAGGTTCTGGACGAGATTGGCATTGAGATCTCTGGAAAGGTAAGATATACTGCCCTGTACCATACCACAGTCACTTCCCTCTATAAGCAGTCCTCTGGAAAGGTAAGAGATAGCCCTCTACCATACCACAGTCACTTCCCTCTATAAGCAGTCCTCTGGAAAGGTAAGATATACTGCCCTATACCATACCACAGTCACTTCCCTCTATAAGCAGTCCTCTGGAAAGGTAAGAGATAGTCCTATACCATCTCAAAGCCTTCTTCCATCTGGATGCTGTGAGGTGTAGCAGACAGGCAGCTGGAGGAGAGGGGGGTAGCCCTTAGCCTGCCTGTTCTAATGGGAAGGTAGTCTGTAGATTGTGCCTGCATGTCTGTCAATATGTGCTGTATGGGAAGGTAGCCGGGTTGGGTTGTGCCTGTAGTCTGCCTGTGCATGATGATATATGAGAGGCCGTTAGTGGCTGTCCCCATCTGGCAGAGAACCCACTCCCCCTGGGGGACAACATGTGTTACTACACCACACTGCTCTCAATGCAGAAGAGCCACTACTATGTGTGTTGTAAACATGGCCGATCCTCTCATTAGGCAGGATTATGTGGTGCAGATTGAAAAGGGCGCCATTTTCTGAGCTAAACTGACCAAGACGCACCTCCAACAACACATAAAACCTCACATAATTTTGCCCTAAAACAATGACAATTTCTCTCAACCAGTGTCATTTTGTCTGTTTAGGTGAGCGCTCATGCTGCCGTGTGATAAGCAGTGCCCACTTTGTCAACATATTTAGCTTGTCTTTTCCCAGCGCGCCTCTCCAGGGTGCTGTTGGAGAGATGCATCTTTTTATTTTTATTTTCACCTTTATTTAACCAGGTAGGCAAGTTGAGAACAAGTTCTCATTTACAATTGCGACCTGGCCAAGACAAAGCAAAGCAGTTCGACACATACTACGACACAGAGTTACACATGGAGTAAAACAAACATACAGTCAATATTTCAGTATAAACAAGTCTATATACAATGTGAGCAAATGAGGTGAGAAGGGAGGTAAAGGCAAAAAAGGCTATGGTGCCAAAGTAAATACAATATAGCAAGTAAAACACTGGAATGGTTGTTTTGCAATGGAAGAATGTGCAAAGTAGAAATAAAAATAATGGGGTGCAAAGTAGCAAAATAAATAAATAAATAAAATACAGTTGGGAAAGAGGTAGTTGTTTGGGCTAAATTATAGGTGGGCTATGTACAGGTGCAGTAATCTGTAAGATGCTCTGACAGTTGGTGCTTAAAGCTAGTGAGGGAGATAAGTGTTTCCAATTTAAGAGATTTTTGTAGTTCGTTCCAGTCATTGGCAGCAGAGAACTGGAAGGAAAGGCGGCCAAAGAAAGAATTGGTTTTGGGGGTGACTAGAGAGATATACCTGCTGGAGCGTGTGCTACAGGTGGGAGATGCTATGGTGACCAGCGAGCTGAGATAAGGGGGGACTTTACCTAGCAGGGTCTTGTAGATGACATGGAGCCAGTGGGTTTGGCGACGAGTATGAAGCGAGGGCCAGCCAACGAGATCGTACAGGTCGCAATGGTGGGTAGTATATGGGGCTTTGGTGACAAAACGGATTGCACTGTGATAGACTGCATCCAATTTGTTGAGTAGGGTATTGGAGGCTATTTTGTAAATGACATCGCCAAAGTCGAGGATTGGTAGGATGGTCAATTTTACAAGGGTATGTTTGGCAGCATGAGTGAAGGATGCTTTGTTGCGAAATAGGAAGCCAATTCTAGATTGAACTTTGGATTGGAGATGTTTGATATGGGTCTGGAAGGAGAGTTTACAGTCTAACCAGACACCTAAGTATTTGTAGTTGTCCACGTATTCTAAGTCAGAGCCGTCCAGAGTAGTGACACATCTCTGCTGCGCTCCACCAACGGTCTGTCAGAAAAAGATAATCTAACATAAATCATGTAGCGGATATAGGATATGGCAGAAAGAGTATGTGGCCTTTTCTGTAGCCTACAGACTGGAGATAAAATGGATGACAATGTCATGAGACTTTTTACATCATGCAGGTTTTTAGCCTAGCCTAACCTAAATGGTGCTCAATCAAATAAAGAATGCGCTGTCATGTTATCAGACAACACATCCTAAAAACAGGACAGGTCAAAGTGGAATGGACAATCACAACTGTTGTCCAGGAGTTGTCATGATCAGTGGTTTCAAGTTTGTATCTGTCCATTTTTGACAAGCTGATCATAGTGAAAAATAAAATGCTTGTGCATCTCCCGCTGTGTAAACACATTGCAAATAGGCTCATGAGAACTCCTGTTAAAGTTGGGTAGCTGATATTCAGAGCTTAATTAGCCAAATTGATTAGTCACAGGAATCAGGACTAATACAGCCAGTGGTGGCTCTACCACATGGATGGGCATTCATACAATTCCACTGTGGGCTGACATGATAGGCTACACTCCATCTTTTGGATGTCTTTTTTTTCGTGTTTTACCATCAGTATGCTTACCACAGGTTCATAAAATGACATTTCAGGCAACACCGTAGGCTACAGTCTTTTTTTAGTGCTGTCCGGACCGGCCTTGAGTTCAATGTCCTCGCAAAGATGTCTTATCAAAGTCATTTTGCCTACTGGGACGATTCTAGTTTTGTGGGGGTGGAATTTTTTGTTCTTGCCTTGGTCGGCAGAACAGCAATGACCTGGTTGTAAGCCCAGTGTCAATGTTAACCTGTTGTAATGTGTGTGTTGTAAGCCCAGTGTCAGTGTTAAGCTGTTGTAATGTGTGTGTTGTAAGCCCAGTGTCAGTGTTAAGCTGTTGTAATGTGTGTGTTGTAAGCCCAGTGTCAGTGTTAACCTGTTGTAATGTGTGTGTTGTAAGCCCAGTGTCAGTGTTAAGCTGTTGTAATGTGTGTGTTGTAAGCCCAGTGTCAGTGTTAACCTGTTGTAATGTGTGTGTTGTAAGCCCAGTGTCAGTGTTAACCTGTTGTAATGTGTGTGTTGTAAGCCCAGTGTCAGTGTTAACCTGTTGTAATGTGTGTGTTGTAAACCCAGTGTCAGTGTTAAGCTGTTGTAATGTGTGTGTTGTAAGCCCAGTGTCAGTGTTAACCTGTTGTAATGTGTGTGTTGTAAGCCCAGTGTCAGTGTTAACCTGTTGTAATGTGTGTGTTGTAAGCCCAGTGTCAGTGTTAAGCTGTTGTAATGTGTGTGTTGTAAGCCCAGTGTCAGTGTTAAGCTGTTGTAATGTGTGTGTTGTAAGCCCAGTGTCAGTGTTAACCTGTTGTAATGTGTGTGTTGTAAGCCCAGTGTCAGTGTTAAGCTGTTGTAATGTGTGTGTTGTAAGCCCAGTGTCAGTGTTAACCTGTTGTAATGTGTGTGTTGTAAGCCCAGTGTCAGTGTTAACCTGTTGTAAGCCCAGTGTCAGTGTGTGTTGTAAGCCCAGTGTCAGTGTTAACCTGTTGTAATGTGTGTGTTGTAAGCCCAGTGTCAGTGTTAACCTGTTGTAATGTGTGTGTTGTAAGCCCAGTGTCAGTGTTAACCTGTTGTAATGTGTGTGTTGTAAGCCCAGTGTCAGTGTTAACCTGTTGTAATGTGTGTGTTGTAAGCCCAGTGTCAGTGTTAACCTGTTGTAATGTGTGTGTTGTAAGCCCAGTGTCAGTGTTAACCTGTTGTAATGTGTGTGTTGTAAGCCCAGTGTCAGTGTTAACCTGTTGTAATGTGTGTGTTGTAAGCCCAGTGTCAGTGTTAAGCTGTTGTAATGTGTGTGTTGTAAGCCCAGTGTCAGTGTTAACCTGTTGTAATGTGTGTGTTGTAAGCCCAGTGTCAGTGTTAACCTGTTGTAATGTGTGTGTTGTAAGCCCAGTGTCAGTGTTAACCTGTTGTAATGTGTGTGTTGTAAGCCCAGTGTCAGTGTTAACCTGTTGTAATGTGTGTGTTGTAAGCCCAGTGTCAGTGTTAACCTGTTGTAATGTGTGTGTTGTAAACCCAGTGTCAGTGTTAAGCTGTTGTAATGTGTGTGTTGTAAGCCCAGTGTCAGTGTTAACCTGTTGTAATGTGTGTGTTGTAAGCCCAGTGTCAGTGTTAACCTGTTGTAATGTGTGTGTTGTAAGCCCAGTGTCAGTGTTAACCTGTTGTAATGTGTGTGTTGTAAGCCCAGTGTCAGTGTTAACCTGTTGTAATGTGTGTGTTGTAAGCCCAGTGTCAGTGTTCTGTTGTAATGTGTGTGTTGTAAGCCCAGTGTCAGTGTTAACCTGTTGTAATGTGTGTGTTGTAAGCCCAGTGTCAGTGTTAACCTGTTGTAATGTGTGTGTTGTAAGCCCAGTGTCAGTGTTAACCTGTTGTAATGTGTGTGTTGTAAGCCCAGTGTCAGTGTTAACCTGTTGTAATGTGTGTGTTGTAAGCCCAGTGTCAGTGTTAACCTGTTGTAATGTGTGTGTGTTGTAAGCCCAGTGTCAGTGTTAAGCTGTTGTAATGTGTGTGTTGTAAGCCCAGTGTCAGTGTTAACCTGTTGTAATGTGTGTGTTGTAAGCCCAGTGTCAGTGTTAACCTGTTGTAATGTGTGTGTTGTAAGCCCAGTGTCAGTGTTAACCTGTTGTAATGTGTGTGTTGTAAGCCCAGTGTCAGTGTTAAGCTGTTAACAGTGTCAGTGTTAACCTGTTGTAATGTGTTGTAAGCCCAGTGTCAGTGTTAAGCTGTTGTAATGTGTGTGTTGTAAGCCCAGTGTCAGTGTTAACCTGTTGTAATGTGTGTGTTGTAAGCCCAGTGTCAGTGTTAACCTGTTGTAATGTGTGTGTTGTAAGCCCAGTGTCAGTGTTAACCTGTTGTAATGTGTGTGTTGTAAGCCCAGTGTCAGTGTTAACCTGTTGTAATGTGTGTGTTGTAAGCCCAGTGTCAGTGTTAACCTGTTGTAATGTGTGTGTTGTAAGCCCAGTGTCAGTGTTAAGCTGTTGTAATGTGTGTGTTGTAAGCCCAGTGTCAGTGTTAACCTGTTGTAATGTGTGTGTTGTAAGCCCAGTGTCAGTGTTAAGCTGTTGTAATGTGTGTGTTGTAAGCCCAGTGTCAGTGTTAACCTGTTGTAATGTGTGTGTTGTAAGCCCAGTGTCAGTGTTAAGCTGTTGTAATGTGTGTGTTGTTAACCTGTTGTAATGTGTTTGTTGTAAGCCCAGTGTCAGTGTTAACCTGTTGTAATGTGTGTGTTGTAAGCCCAGTGTCAGTGTTAACCTGTTGTAATGTGTGTGTTGTAAGCCCAGTGTCAGTGTTAACCTGTTGTAATGTGTGTGTTGTAAGCCCAGTGTCAGTGTTAAGCTGTTGTAATGTGTGTGTTGTAAGCCCAGTGTCAGTGTTAACCTGTTGTAATGTGTGTGTTGTAAGCCCAGTGTCAGTGTTAAGCTGTTGTAATGTGTGTGTTGTAAGCCCAGTGTCAGTGTTAACCTGTTGTAATGTGTTTGTTGTAAGCCCAGTGTCAGTGTTAACCTGTTGTAATGTGTGTGTTGTAAGCCCAGTGTCAGTGTTAACCTGTTGTAATGTGTGTGTTGTAAGCCCAGTGTCAGTGTTAACCTGTTGTAATGTGTGTGTGTTTCAGATGGTGAGAGCCCCAGCAGCAGGGAACAATCTCCCCTCTGCATCTCCTAAACGGAAAACACAGATCTCTGACGATGAGATAGAGAGACAGCTCAGAGCACTGGGAGTGGACTAACACAGATACACACACACACACACCTTGGGCTAGGTCTGTGTACTTGCAGCCTGGTGGTCCATGTGTCGGAGACTGGGAGACTGTGGCTGGTTATGAATATGTAGTGACTACATTATGGAATAATAGAATGTTTTATTATGACCCAAACTACAATCTGCTGAAGGATGGGATATTTATGTACATACAGACAGTTGACTCCGGTGACTTCAATGTATACATGATATTTTGGAAGGACCAATCCTGTGGGAGGATGAAGTAATGATGTTTTTTGTGCTCTCACATATTTAGGTACGGTACTATAGATGCTGGTGATGTCATAGACTACTGACGATGTGTCTGTAGTACCACTTACATTAACTCTAGGAACTACTGACAATGCTTGACTTTTTCACTAATAAACATTTTGCATGAGAATGTATGGAATCAGCTTGACCAAACTGCGTATCCGTTAGGGATCTACAGTTGAAGTGGGAAGTTTACATACACTTAGGTTGGAGTTATTCAATTTCATTTTTCAACCACTCCACAAATTTCTTGTTAACAAACTAGTTTTGGCAAGTCGGTTAGGACATCTACTTTGTGCATGACACAAGTCATTTTTCCAACAATTGTTTACAGACAGATTATTTCACTGTATCACAATTCCAGTGGGTCAGAAGTTAACATACACTAAGTTGACTGTGCCTTTAAACAGCTTGGAAAATTCCAGAAAATTATGTAATGGCTTTAGAAGCTTCTGATATGCTAATTTACATAATTTGATTCAATTGGAGGTGTACCTGTGGATGTATTTCAAGGCCTACCTTTAAACTCAGTGCCTCTGCTTGACATCATGCGAAAATCAAAAGAAATCAGCCAAGACCTCAGAAAAACAATTGTAGACCTCCACACGTCTGGTTCATCCTTGGGAGCAATTTCCAAATGCCTGAAGGTACCACTTTCATCTGTACAAACAGTAGTACACAAGTATAAACATCGTGGGACCACCTAGCCATCATACCGCTCAGGAAGGAGACGCGTTCTGTCTCCTAGAGATGAACGTACTTTGGTGCGAAAAGTGCAAATCAATCCCAGCAAAGGACCTTGTGAAGATGCTGGAGGAAACGGGTACAAAAGTATCTATATCCACAGTAAAACGAGTCCTATATCGACATAACCTGAAAGGCCACATAACAAGGAAGAAGCAACTGCTCCAAAACCGCCATTAAAAACTGTACATGAGGCCAAAGATCGTACGTTTTGGAGAAATGTCCTCTGATCTGATGAAACAAAAATAAGAACTGTTTGCCAATAATGACAATTTTTATGTTTGGAGGAAAAAGGGGGAGGCTTGCAAGCCGAAGAACACCAGCCCAACCGTGAAGCACGGGGTGGCAGAATCATGTTGTGGGGCTGCTTTGCTGCAGGAGGGACTGGTGCTCTTCACAAAATAGATGGCATCATGAGGTAGGAAAATGATGTGGATATATTGAAGCAACATCTCAAGACATCAGTTAAAGCTTGGTTTCAAATGGGTCTTCCAAATGTACAATGACCCCAAGCATTCTTCCAAAGTTGTGGCAAAATTGATTAAGGACAACAAAGTCAAGGTATTGGAGTGGCCATCGTAAAGCCCTGACCTCAACCCTATAAAACATTTGTGGGCAGAACTGAAAAAGCGTGTGCGAGCAAGGAGGCCTACAAACCTGACTCAGTTACACCAGCTCTGTCAGGAGGAATGGGCCAAAATTCACCCAACTTGTTGTGGGAAGCTTGTGGAAGGCTACCCACAACGTTTGACCCAAGTTAAACCATTTAAAGGCGATGCTACCAAATACTAATTGAGTGTATGTAAACTTCTGACCCACTGGGAATGTGATGAAAGAAATAAAAGCTGAAATAAATCATTCTCTCTACTATTATTCTGACATTTCACATTCTTAAAATAAAGTGGTGATCCTAACTGACCTAAGACAGGGAATTTTTACTAGAATTAAATGTCAGGAATTGTGAAAAACGGAGTTTAAATGTATTTGGCTAAGGTGTATGTAAACTTCCGACTTCAACTGTAGATTCAGTTTGACACAAATTATAATCTAATGCTAATTCAAACTAATAATCATAAACTTCATATTTCAAGTAAGGGTTACTTTTAATTGCTTGTTTTGTACAACTGAGTTGTACTTTAGTTTGAAAATGTCTGTCTTAGTTGGTCTCTGTGTGTCCTGTCTTTCTGATGTGGGATGGAACCAGTAGTCTGTCTGTCTGTCCTCATCTCTCTTGGCTGCTGTGCAGTTACCGTATCTGTTGTTGAAGCTTAAACCACACACACACTAGAGTGGACAAATAGTTTGCTAAGATGACACTAATGGTTTTGTCTTCCTGTAGTTCTCTCCACCATGCTGTAGAGCAGGTCAGAAGACAGTGACATATTGTGCAATGGCAGCTAAAGAGCATTTAATGCAGCCTAGAATGTTCTCTCATGGTCCTTTTGTGGTTTTCTAATGTCGACTGGTATATCACTGAATGCTAAAATGATTGTCTTAATGTTTGTTACTGGAAAGCATTGAGACTGGTACACTGTCTTTTACATGACTTTCTTTTCATCTTCATTTGTGGTGCAATTTTCCAGACAGGAAATGTAAATGAATGAAGGTTGTTGTCATGCCTTTTATCCACCATGTACAGTATGTCAACTAATGTATGTATCCTCTGTGTTTGTACAGTTCTACTGTTTAGGCTTGATGATGGCTTTTATAATGAATAAAATAACTTCATGTACTATCTGCTGCTCAAACAACCTTCACACTTCATTCACACCAATGGTGTTTTTACTTAGTGATTGAAGGGGACAGTCAACAGTAGAAGTGACAGACATGGCACGGTGCTGCAACTACATGTAGCTGAGGCTACAGTCACACACAGCCTCCCTCTCACTGGAGCCATATAAACCACAGGCCGTACATTAACACGTAGAGCTCATTACGTAAGGATCCTCAGTGTCTGTAGTGCCTCACGGGCTCCATCATCTGACAGACTGGAGAGTCTCTGACAGTATGTACATGTTGACAAGAGGGCTGGATGTTTATGTATTTATTCACAGAAACACATCAAGACATCAGTGAATATGAAAAATGGCACAATTATACAGTACAGGGTGTATTTGTCTGAACACAGCTCCCTCTTCCTGGGCTCTCAGAAATACCAACTGCTTAATAAATCAATCAACAAATCATTCAAATAAATGCATACATGACTGCAAAATCCATTCATTAATTGCATCTCAGAGAAATAGATTGTATTTAAATCATATATGACTTATTTTTGATGTATCAACCAGGTACTGAATGATTGATTGTAAGACAATGACAAGCACTTCTGGCCTGCTTTTGAGTCCAACTGTACACATACAGTGGCTTGCGAAGTATTCACCCCCTTGACATTTTTCCTATTTTGTTGCCTTACAACCTGGAATTAAAATAGATTTTTTTGGGGGGGTTGTATCATTTGATTTACACAACATGCCTACTACTTTGAAGATGCAAAATATATTTTATTGTGAAACAAACAAGAAATAAGGCAACAAAACAGAAAACTTGAGAGTGCATAACGATTCACCTCCCCAATGTTAATAGTTTGTAGAGCCACCTTTTGCAGCGATTACAGCTGTAAGTCTTTTGGGGTATGTCTCTATAAGCTTGGCACATCTAGCCACTGGGATTTCGGCCCATTCTTCAAGTCAAAACTGCTCCAGCTTCTTCAAGTTGGATGGGTTCCGCTGGTGTACAGCAATCTTTAAGTCATACCACATATTCTCAATTGGATTGAGGTCTGGGCCATTCCAAGACATTTAAATGTTTCCCCTTAAACCACTCGAGTCTTGCTTTAGCAGTATGCTTAGCGTCATTGTCCTCCTGGAAGTTGAACCTCCGTCCCAGTCTCAAATCTCTGGAAGACTGAAACAGGTTTCCCTCAAGAATTTCCCTGTATTTAGCACCATCCATCATTCCTTCAATTCTGACCAGTTTCCCAGTCCCTGCTGATGAAAAACATCTCCACAACATGATGCTGCCACCACCATGCTTTACTGTGGGGATGGGGTTCTCTGGGTGATGGGAGGTGTTGGGTTTGCGCCAGACATAGCGTTTTCCTTGATGGCCAAAAAGCTCAATTTTAGTCTCATCTGACCAGAGTACCTTCTTCCATATGTTTGGGGAGTCTCCCACATGCCTTTTCCGGGCAACTTTTCCATAAAGCCCAGCTTTGTGGAGTGTATGGCTTAAAGTGGTCCTATGGACAGATACTCCAATCTCCGCTGTGGAGCTTTGCAGCTCCTTCAGGGTTACCTTTGGTCTCTTTGTTGCCTCTGATTAATGCCCTCCTTGCCTGGTCCATGAGTCTTGGTGGGCGGGCCTCTTGGCAGGTTTGTTGTGGTGCCATATTCATTCCATTTTTTAATAATGGATTTAAATGGTGCTCCGCAGGATGTTCAAAGTTTCTGATATTTTTTTATAACCCAACCCTGATCTGTACTTCTCCACAACTTTGTCCCTGACCTGTTTGGAGAGCTCCTTGGTCTTCATGGTGCCACTTGCCTGGTGGTGCCCCTTGTTTAGTGGTGTTGCAGACTCTGGGGCCTTTCAGAACAGGTGTATGTATACTGAGATCATGTGACAGCTCATGTGACACTTAGATTGCACACAGGTGGACTTTAATTTAACTAATTATGTAACTTCTGAAGGTAATTGGTTGCACCAGATCTTATTTATTTGCTTCATAACAAAGAGGGTGAATACATATGCACGCATCACTTTTCCATTGTTTTATTTTTGTGAAACAAGCTATTTTATGCATGTCCATTACATGAAATCCAAATAAAAATCCATTTAAATTACAGGTTGTAATGCAACAAAATAGGAAAAAGGCCAAGTGGTTGAAAACTTTTGCAAGGCACTGTATGCTGCAGTATAATGTCTCCAGTATGCTACAGGGAGACAGGTGCTTATCTATCATCACCTACATCAGCTCCTCTCCTCACTGTTGGTTTCAATGTATTTATTCATGGAAAACACATTAACAAATCAATAAGTATGGAAAATGACACAAAACTGGGACAGTGGGTTTTGATGAATTACAAATCAAAATGTCTACGAATGTCTGTATATAGTCTTCTCTCTCTCTGGGTTTGAAGATACTGTGTATCTGACTCGAAAACACAAATCTGCCAATAAATTAGGTGTTCACCTACAGTACCAGTCAAAAGTATGGACACATCAATTATATTCAAGGCATACTTAACCAGCATGGCTACCACAGATTTCTGCAGCGATACGCCATCCCATCTGGTTTGAGCTTAGTGGGACTATCATTTGTTTTTCAACAGGACAATGACCCAAAACACACCTCCCGGCTGTGTAAGGGCTATTTGACCAAGAAGGAGAGTGATGGAGTGCTGCATCAGATGACCTGGCCTCCACAATCACCTGACCTCAACCCAGTTGAGATGGTTTGGGATAAGTTGGACTGAAGAGTGAAGGAAAAGCAGCCAACAAGTGCTCAGCTGATGTGGGAACTCTGTCAATCAATCAAATGGACGTATAAAGCCCTGCTGTACAGAAACCAAGCCTAAAACCCCAAACAGCAAGCAATGAAGATGTAGAAGCTTTTCCAGCATTCCTCATAAAGCTGGTTGAGAGAATGCCAAGAGTGTGCAAAGATGTCATCAAGGCAAAGGGTGGCCACTTTGAAGAATCTCAAATATAACATATATTTTTGATTGTTTAAGACTTTTTTGGTTAGTACATGATTCCATATGTGTTATTTCATAGTTTTGATGTCATCACTATTATTCTGCAATGTAGAAAATAGTCTAGGAGTGTCCAAACCATTGACTGGTACTGCACATAATCATTCAGTTTCATATATTACATTTCAGATAAATGGATCATGACAAAGACATGGGAGTATATTACTATCATTCGTTTTTACAACTGCCTAGACATGGAATCATAAATTGATCCAGTAAAGGAATGTGGTCACACCAGAACTCAAATTCTATTGGTCAGGGGTTAGGGTTATCTGGGTGATCTTCTCCCAGAAACTAGACAGGGGTCTCAGAGAGCACGACCCCCTAACCAGATCATGCTCTGGAAACGTATACAGACAAGGAACCTAAAGATATTAAGAGAAACAGAGAAACATCAACCGTGATACCAGCTAAAGCCACTAGAGGGGAGTGTAGATGTATTAATGTTGTGCTGTGCGTGTGTGTGTGTGTTTTTTACTTTTTTAAATTTCACCTTTATTTAACCAGGTAAGCCAGTTGAGAACAAGTTCTCATTTACAACTGTGACCTGGCCAAGATAAAGCAAAGCAGTGCAACAAAAACAACAACACAGAATTACACGTAAACAAAAGTACAGTCAAAATCAATATAAAAATAATATAAAAATCTATGTACAGTGTGTATAAATGTAGACGAGTAGGGAGGTAGGCAATAAATAGGCCAAAGAGGCTAAATAATTACAATTTAGCATTAACACTGGAGTGATAGATGTGCAGATGATGATGTGCAAGTAGAGATACTGGGGTGCAAGAGGGTAAGTAATAATATGGGGATGAGGTAGTTGGGTGTGCTATTTACATATTGGCTGTGTACAGGTACAGTGATCAGTAAGCTGCTCTGACAGCTGATGCTTAAAGTTAGAGAGGGAGATATAAGCCTCCAGTTTAAGGGATTTTTGCAATTCGTTCCAGTCATTGGCAGCAGAGAACTGGAAGGAAAGGCGTAAGTGTTGGCTTTGGGGATGACCAGTGCAATATACCTGCTGGAGTGCGTGCTATGGGTGGGTGTTGCTATGGTGACCAGTGAGCTGAGATAAGGCTGGGCTTTACCTAGCAAAGACTTACAGATGACCTGGGGCCAGTTGGTTTGGCAACGAATATGTAAGTGAGGGCCAGACAATGAGAGCATACAGGTCACAGTGGTGGGTAGTATATGGGGCTTTGGTGACAAAACGGATGGCACTGTGATAGACTACATCCAGTTTGCTGAGTGTTGGGGGCTATTTAAGATGGTGAGGAAAGCACTTTTGAAGAGCAACCAGGCATCCTCTACCGACGGGATGAGGTCAATATCCTTACAGGATACCCGGGCCAGGTCGATTAGAAAGGCCTGCTCGCTGAAGTGTTTTAGGGAGTGTTTGACAGTGATGAGGGGTGGTCGTTTGACCGCAGAACCATTACGCACACAGGCAATGAGGCAGTGATCGCTGAGGTCCTGGTTGAAGACAACAGAGGCATAGTTAGAGGGCAAGTTGGTCAGGATGATATCTAAGAGGGTGCCCATGGTTATAGATTTAGGGTTGTACCTGGTAGGTTCCTTGATAATTTGTGTGAGATTGAGGGCATCTAGCTTAGATTGTAGGACGGCCGGGGTGTTAAGCATGTCCCAGTTTAGGTCACCTAACAGTACGAACTCTGAAGATAGATGGGGGCGATCAATTCACATATGGTGTCAAGGGCACAGCTGGGGGCTGAAGGGAGTCTATAACAGGTGGCAACGGTGAGGGACTTGTTAGTAGAAAGGTGGATTTTTAAAAGTATAAGCTTGAATTGTTTAGGCACAGACCCGGATAGTATGACAGAACTCTGCAGGCTATCTCTGCAGTAGATTGCAACTCCGCCCCCTGTGGCAGTTCTATCTTGTCGGAAAATGTTATAGTTAGGGATGGACATTTCTGGATTTTTGGTGGCCTTCCTAAGCCAGGATTCAGACACGGCTAGGACATCAGGGTTGGCTGAGTGTGCTTAAGCAGTGAATAAAACAAACTTAGGGAGGAGACTTCTAATGTTAAAGTCAATAATGAGAGCGCCTGGGGAATGGCAGTGATGCTGGGGGCTGCAGGGCCTAGGTTAATCTCTACATCACCAGAGGAGTGATCCTACCGGAGGAGTAGGATAAGGGTACGGCTAAAGGCTATAAGAACTGGTTGTCTAGTGCATTTGAAAGAGAGTAAAAGGAGCAGAATCCTGGGCTAGGAAGAATAGATTCAAGGCATAATGTACAGACAAGGGTATGGTAGGATGTGAGTACAGTGGAAGTAAACCTAGGCATTGAGTGACGATGAGAGAGGTTTTTTCTCTAGAGGCATCATTTAAGCCAGGTGAGGTCACCGCATGTGTGGGGGGGGGAACAAAAGGGCTAGCTAAGGCATATTGAGCAGAGCTGGAGGCTCTACAGTGAAATAAGACAAAAATCACTAACCAAAACAGCAATAGACAAGACATATTGACATTAGGGAGAGGCATGTGTAGCCGAGTGATCATAGGTTCCAGTGAGTAGCTAGGCGAGCTGGAGACACGGCGATTCAGACAGTTAGCAGGCTGGGGCTAGCAGGTTAGCAGATGGGCCTCAGGGGGATGTCGCAACTGAAGAGCCTGTTGAAACCCTCTCGGACGGTTACGTCGGCAGAACAGTCGTGATGGATCGGCGGGGCTCCGTGTCGGCAGCAAAGGGTCCAGGCCAATTGGCAAAAGAGGTATTGAAAACCAGGAATTGTCTGGTGGATCTCTTCAGCTAGCCGGGAGATGGGCCTAGCTCGAGGACAGCTGCAGGTTAACTGGTGCTTGCTTCGGGACAGAGACGTTAGCCAGCTAGCTAGCTGCGATGATCCGGAGTAAAGATTCAGAGCTTGCGGTAGGAATCTGGAGATATGGTTGAGAAAAAGCAGTCCGATATGCTCTGGGTTGATATTCGCGCTGTGCAGACTGTCAGGAATTGACCGGGCTGAGGCTGGCCACGCCCGACTGCTACGCCAATCAGACGCCATCGTGTGTGTACTTTGCAGTGTGTTTGCTCCGTTAACCATGTTGGGTTGCGGGACGCTGCAGGTCTGGAGGATTCTGGTCTGAGATATACGGTCAGACAGCATCTTCTGAGCTAGGGAGGAAACCTTCATCATCATAATTATCATCATCATCAGAGGGGGAATGAGGGAGAGAGACCTTAAATCAGTTTAGACATGGCTTTTTGTTGTATCCATGTAAGTATATTTTTAAGTGTCCACGGGTACACCTGTTTCTGAAAGAAACTGCATTTTTTTAAATCCAAGATGGCGTAGCAGTAGTTGTCCTGTCGTATCGTCTCTCTGTAAATATCGTCTCTTTTTCGTTTTAGATATTTTTTAGATATTTTTTTCTTCGCATATCCTTAAAAACATTTTGCTAAACCTAAGCTTCCAAATACTCTTCTGCAACCCGCCAATGTAGCTACTTTCCTAAAGTAGTTATATTTACTTCGGAACCGGACCCTCTCAACTGAAGCTAGCCAGCTAACTACCAGCTATGCTAGCGGTCATCAACTAACCAGAGCATAACGGACCTAATTAATTTTTTTTACCCCCGGATTCCCACCACAAACAGAACATTCTTCAGCTGGATCCTCGCAACTAGCTATCGAGCGAAACAGCAACCCTGGTTGATTACTCCTGGCTAGCGTTTCCACCCACGTAGCTTGAAGCTAGCCCGGCCAGAGCTCCTAGCATACTCCTGGGCTACAATACCTTGACTACGACCGGTCTATCGATATCACTGCATGAAGAGGAATAAACAGACTCACCCCATCGCGACGTCCTCCAAAGGCTAACTCTCTAGCCCTCGCTATCTCCTTGCTTGCTAGTTCGGCACGCTAACTGCTAGCTTGTTTAGCCCAGGTCCGCTAACTACTACCTTGTTTACCCCGGCCTGCTAATCTGTTAGCTTGTTAGCACAGGCCTGCTAACCGTCCCGTCATTGTTAGTTTTCTTAACCTGGATAACACTCGCCAGCCCAGCCCCCCTGCCCCATCCACCGCTGCCCCCTGGACTCTGATGACTTGGCTACATAGCTGATGCATGCTGGACTGTCCATTAATCACGGTACTCCATTCTGCTTGTTTGTTTTATCTGTCGGCCGAGTTGCCTAGTCAATGCCATCTCACCTGCTGTTGTTATGCTAGCTGATTAGCTGTTGTCTCACCCACTGTTTTAGCTAGCTTTCCCAATTCAACACCTGTGTTCACTGTATGCATCGCTGTATGTCTCTCTCAAATGTCAATATGCCTTGTATACTATTGCTCAGGTTAGTTATCATTGTTTTAGTTCACAATGGAGCCCCTAGTCCTATTCCTCACACCCCTGATACCTCCTTTGTCCCACCTCCCACATATGCGGTGACCTCACCCATTACAACCAGCATGTCCAGAGATAAAACCTCTCTCATCATCACCCAGTGCCTGGGCTTACCTCCGCCGTACCCGCACCCCACCATACCCCTGTCTGTGCATTATGCCCTGAATATATTCTACCATGCCCAGAAACCTGCTCCTCTTATTCTCTGTCCCCAACGCTCTAGGCGACCAGTTTTGATAGCCCTTAGCCGCACCCTCATACTACTCCTTCTCTGTTCCGCGGGTGATGTGGAGGCAAACCCGGGCCCTGCATGTCCCCAGGCACCCTCATTTGTTGACTTCTGTGATCGAAAAAGCCTTGGTTTCATGCATGTCAACATTAGAAGCCTCCTCCCTAAGTTTGTTTTACTCACTGCCTTAGCACACTCTGCTAACCCTGATGTCCTTGCCGTGTCTGAATCCTGGCTCAGGAAGGCCACCAAAAATTCAGGCATTTCCATACCCAACTATAACATCTTCCGTCAAGATAGAACTGCCAAAGGGGGAGGAGTCGCAGTCTACTGCAGAGATAGCCTGCAAAGTAATGTCATACTTTCCAGGTCCATACCCAAACAGTTCGAACTACTAATTCTGAAAATTACTCTCTCCAGAAATAAGTCTCTCACTGTTGCCGCCTGCTACCGACCCCCCTCAGCTCCCAGCTGTGCCCTGGACACCATTTGTGAATTGATTGCCCCCCATCTAGCTTCTGAGTTTGTTCTGTTAGGTGACCTAAACTGGGATATGCTTAACACCCCGGCAGTCCTACAATCTAAGCTAGATGCCCTCAATCTCACACAAATCATCAAGGAACCCACCAGGTACAACCCTAACTCTGTAAGCAAGGGCACCCTCATAGACGTCATCCTGACCAACTGGCCCTCCAAATACACCTCCGCTGTCTTCAACCAGGATCTCAGCGACCACTGCCTCATAGCCTGTATCCGCTACGGTGCCGCAGTCAAACGACCACCCCTCATCACTGTCAAACGCTCCCTAAAACACTTCTGTTAGCAGGCCTTTCTAATCGACCTGGCCCGGGTATCCTGGAAGTTGAGGATGCCTGGTCATTCTTTAAGAGTAACTTCCTCACCATATTAGATAAGCATGCTCCGTTCAAAAAATGCAGAACTATGAACAGATACAGCCCTTGGTTCACTCCAGACCTGACTGCCCTCAACCAGCACAAAAACATCCTGTGGCGGACTGCAATAGCATCGAACAGTCCCCGCGACATGCAACTGTTCAGGGAAGTCAGGAACCAATACACGCAGTCAGTCAGGAAAGCTAAGGCCAGCTTCTTCAGGCAGAAGTTTGTATCCTGTAGCTCCAACTCCAAAAAGTTCTGGGACACTGTGAAGTCCATGGAGAACAAGAGCACCTCCTCCCAGCTGCCCACTGCACTGAGGCTTGGGAACACGGTCACCACCGACAAATCCATGATTATCGAAAACTTCAACAAGCATTTCTCAACGGCTGGCCATGCCTTCCGCCTGGCTACTCCTACCTCGGCCAACAGCTCCGGCCCCCCCGCAGCTCCTCGCCCAAGCCTCTCCAGGTTCTCCTTTACCCAAATCCAGATAGCAGATGTTCTGAAAGAGCTGCAAAACCTGGACCCGTATAAATCAGCTGGGCTTGACAATCTGGACCCTCTATTTCTGAAACTATCCGCCGCCATTGTCGCAACCACTATTACCAGCCTGTTCAACCTCTCTTTCATATCGTCTGAGATCCCCAAGGATTGGAAAGCTGCCGCAGTCATCCCCCTCTTCAAAGGGGGAGACACCCTGGACCCAAACTGTTACAGACCTATATCCATTCTGCCCTGCCTATCTAAGGTCTTCGAAAGCCAAGTCAACAAACAGGTCACTGACCATCTCGAATCCCACCGTACCTTCTCCGCTATGCAATCTGGTTTCCGAGCCGGTCACGGGTGCACCTCAGCCACACTCAAGGTACTAAACGACATCATAACCGCCATCGATAAAAGACAGTACTGTGCAGCCGTCTTCATCGACCTTGCCAAGGCTTTCGACTCTGTCAATCACCATATTCTTATCGGCAGACTCAGTAGCCTCGGCTTTTCGGATGACTGCCTTGCCTGGTTCACCAATTACTTTGCAGACAGAGTTCAGTGTGTCAAATCGGAGGGCATGTTGTCCGGTCCTCTGGCAGTCTCTATGGGGGTGCCACAGGGTTCAATTCTCGGGCCGACTCTTTTCTCTGTGTATATCAATGATGTTGCTCTTGCTGCGGGCGATTCCCTGATCCACCTCTACGCAGACGACACCATTCTATACACTTTCGGCTCGTCATTGGACACTGTGCTATCTAACCTCCAATCGAGCTTCAATGCCATACAACACTCCTTCCGTGGCCTCCAACTGCTCTTAAACGCCAGTAAAACCAAATGCATGCTTTTCAACCGATCGCTGCCTGCACCCGCTTGCCCGACTAGCATCACCACACTGGATGGTTCCGACCTTGAATATGTGGACACCTATAAGTACCTAGGTGTCTGGCTAGACTGCAAACTCTCCTTCCAGACCCATATCAAACATCTCCAATCGAAAATCAAATCAAGAGTCGGCTTTCTATTCCGCAACAAAGCCTCCTTCACTCACGCTGCCAAGCTTACCCTAGTAAAACTGACTATCCTACCGATCCTCGACTTCGGCGATGTCATCTACAAAATGGCTTCCAACACTCTTCTCAGCAAACTGGATGCAGTTTATCACAGTGCCATCCGTTTTGTCACTAAAGCACCTTATACTACCCACCACTGCGACTTGTATGCTCTAGTCGGCTGGCCCTCGCTACATATTCGTCGCCAGACCCACTGGCTCCAGGTCATTTACAAGGCCATGCTAGGCAAAGCTCCGCCTTATCTCAGCTCACTGGTCACGATGGCAACACCCATCCGTAGCACGCGCTCCAGCAGGTGTATCTCATTGAGCATCCCCAAAGTCAACACCTCATTCCTTTCGTTCCAGTACTCTGCTGCCTGTGACTGGAACGATTTGCAAAAATCGCTGAAGTTGGAGACTTTTATCTCCCTCACCAACTTCAAACATCAGCTATCTGAGCAGCTAACCGATCGCTGCAGCTGTACATAGTCTATTGGTAAATAGCCCACCCATTTTCACCTACCTCATCCCCACAGTTTTTATTTATTTACCTTTCTGCTCTTTTGCACACAAATATCTCTACCTGTACATGATCATCTGATCATTTATCACTCCAGTGTTAATCTGCAATATTGTAATTATTCGCCTACCTCCTCATGCCTTTTGCACACATTGTATATAGACTCCCCTTTTTTTTCTCTACTGTGTTATTGACTTGTTAATTGTTTACTCCATGTGTAACTCTGTGTTGTCTGTTCACTCTGCTATGCTTTATCTTGGCCAGGTCGCAGTTGCAAATGAGAACCTGTTCTCAACTAGCCTACCTGGTTAAATAAAGGTGAAATAAAAAATAAAAAATAAATTGAGTGATACCAATAGAATTGTGCTTGGTTTCCATTCTTTATTGTAGAAGCTGTAGTGTTGATTGAGTTAATTACATTCCGCATAGTGTGGGTTCATTTTCAATGACAATGGACAGAACATTTAATCTCAATCAGCAGGTGTTGTGTTCTTCTGGTGAAGTCTAATTACACTACATACTACAGTAATAATTATCTACAGACAGACACAGCAGGGACAATGAGCTGATTAAACACATTTACATAATTAAAATGCATTTAAACAAACGACTACTTGTCTATGGAATTTCTCCTTCCCTGCCTGATGTACTTTGGCTCACATTAGATTGGATTGAAACACTCAGACAGGATGGATATATTATAGGCCTGTAAAAAAATAGCTTCCACTGCTTCCAAAAATTCCAATAGGAAAGAGAATACACCATTCACATCACTGTCTGTATGGAGGCTTCAGTGTGTTCAATGGTAGCAGTCTGTTAAGCAGAATGCTGACTGAATCTTATAATAAACTGTGCAAGCATTACTGTTCAGATGCAGGCCAAAATCGTCATCCTCAGCTGTCGTGTGTGTGCATGTGCCTGCATGTGTGTGTGCGCATGAGCGCGCCAGTGTGAGGGTGTAAGTTAATACATTTCTGTCACTCTGCAGCACAGATTGCAAAGCACAGAGAACATGACCAAACACCACTGTTAGAAGTCTGGAAATGGTTTAGAGAGACAAGTGTGTTTCAATCCAATCTAAGCGGTTATCAGAGGTTAGGACTCAGAGATTATGGGTTTGCGGTGGGGGTGAGAGGCTACCTGCAGACACCATGTTGTGTGTGGAGGTGGAGGAGGGCAGGCAGTCAGCAGCGTAGGCGTGGTGAAGGAGTCAGGGCTGAACGCCTGGCATGACATCACAATGATCACACAACCTCCTTCCTACCTGGACAGGATCAAGTAGATAGACCTCCTCAGTTCTGCTCTTCTCTCCTCCCCTCTCCTTCTCTCCCCTCTCTTCTCCTTCTCTCTCCTCTGCTCTCCTCTCTTCTCCTCTGCTCTCCTCCCATACCCTCTCCTCTCCTCTTAGCCATTATCAGGTAGGTGGTGGGGGTGAGAGGTTACCTGTGAACACCATGTTGTGTGTGTGTGGAGGCGGAGGAGGGCAGGCAGTCGGCAGCGCCGGCGTGGTGAAGGAGGAGTGGCAGGGAGTCTCCTGCCAGGGTGGTGAAGGATCCGAGCTGAACACCTGGCATGACATCACAATGATCACACAACCTCCTTCCTATCAAGTAGATAGACTTCCTCTGGTTCTGCTCCGCTCTCTCTTCTCCTCTCATCATCTCTCCTCGCCTTATTTCCACTCCACGCCTCTTCTTCCTCTCCTCTCCTCTCCCCTCCTCTCCTCTCCGCCTCTCTCCTCTCCTCTGCTCGCACTGCTCTCCTCCACTCCCCTCTCATAGCCATTTGCAGGTAGGCACTCAGGTGCTGACTTCTCGTTTCTGCCCTGTACATATAAAAGCTGCTCTGATTGGCTGGTCCCCCTCTTCTCTCGGCTACACAGGTATATGCTCAGGTGGATAGGTCTCAGGAGGGCTCTCCACATTCTCCAGCCAGCACAGAGGACAGAGAAATGGGTCATTTAATATTCTCTCTAGCTGGGTCTCTAAGAGTTTTTCCCTTCTCTCTCGCTCAATCACTTTGTTTCTCTCTCTCTGGGTTTCTCTCTATTTATTTGCTATTTGTATAATATGGTTGAATGTTGTGAGCACGAGACTCTATAGGGAACAGATATTCCCATCTTATTCCATTTCAAGCGTTGCTAGAGTAACATTTGTAAAGACAGAAAGTCACGAGTGCTACTGTAAAAAGGCACACTACAGTACATATATCAATAGTATCATCACTACATATGTCAATAGTATCATCACTACATATGTCAATAGTATCATCACTACATATATCAATAGTATCATCACTACATATGTCAATAGTATCATCACTACATATGTCAATAGTATCATCACTACATATGTCAATAGTATCATCACTACATATATCAATAGTATCATCACTACATATGTCAATAGTATCATCACTACATACAGTTGAAGTCGGAAGTTTACATACACCTTAGCAAAATACATTTAAACTCAGTTTTTCACAATTCCTGACATTTAGTCCTAATAAAAAGTCCCTGTCTTAGGTCAGTTAGGATCACCACTTTATTTTAAGAATGTGAAATGTCAGAATAATAGTAGAGAGAATTATTTATTTCAGCTTTTATTTCTTTCATTACATGGCCGGTGGAGATGGCCGGTGCCGACAGAGATGGCCGCCTCGCTTCGCGTTCCTAGGAAACTATGCAGTATTTTGGTTGTTTATGTGTTATTTCTTACATTGTTACCCCAGGAAATATTAGGTTTTATTTCATACAGTCGAGAGGAACTATTGGATATAAGAGCAACGTCAACTCACCAACATTACGAACAGGAATATGACTTTCTCGAAGCGGATCCTCTATTTGGTCCACCACCCAGGACAATGGATCGGATCCCAGGCGGCGACCCAAAACAGACGGAGCGGTCTTATGGTCAGGCTCCACAAGGCAATCAAACAAGCTAAGCGTCAGTATAGAGACAAAGTAGAGTCACAATTCAACGGCTCAGGCACGATAGGTATCTGGCAGGGTCTACAGTCAATCACAGACTACAAAAGGAAAACAAGCCCCGCCGCGGACCACGATATCTTGCTCCCAGACAAACTAAACAACTTCTTTGCTCGCTAAGAGGACAACACAGTGCCACTGACACGGCCCGCTACCAAAACCTGCAGGCTCTCCTTCACTGTAGCCAACGTGAGTAAAACATTTAAACGTGTTAACCCTCGCAAGGCTGCCGGCCCAGACGGCATCCCCAGCCGCATCCTCAGAGCATGCGCAGACCAGCTGGCTGGTGTGTTTACGGACATATTCAATCAATCCTTATCCCAGTCTGCTATTCCCACATGCTTCAAGAGGGCCACCATTGTTCCTGTTCCCAAGAAAGCGAAGGTAACTGAGCTAAATGACTATCGCCCCGTAGCACTCACTTCCGTCATCATGAAGTGCTTTGAGAGACTAGTCAAGGACCATATAACCTCCACCCTACCTGCCACCCTAGACCCACTCCAATTTGCTGACCGCCCCAATAGGTCCACAGACGACGCAATCGCAATCACACTGCACACTGCCCTAACCCATATGGACAAGAGGAATACCTATGTAGGAATGCTGTTCATCGACTACAGCTCAGCATTTAACACCATAGTACCCTCCAAACTCGTCATTAAGCTCAAGACCCTGGGTCTCGACCCCGCCCTGTGCAACTGGGTCCTGGACTTCCTGACGGGCCACCCCCAGGTGGTGATGGTAGGTAACAACATCTCCACCCCGCTGATCCTCAACACTGGGGCCCCACAAGGGTGCATTCTCAGCCCTCTCCTGTACTCCCTGTTCACCCATGACTATGTGGCCATGCACGCCTCCAACTCAATCATCAAGTTTGCAGACGACACTACAGTGGTGGGCTTGATTACCAACAACGACGAGACGGCCTACAGGGAGGAGGTGAGGGCCCTCGGAGTGTGGTGTCAGGAAAATAACCTCACACTCAATGTCAACAAAACAAAGGAGATGATCGTGGACCTCAGGAAACAGCAGAGGGCGCAGACCCCTATCCACATCGACGGGACAGTAGTGGAGAAGGTTGAAAGTTTTAAGTTCCTCGGCGTACACATCACGGACAAACTGAACTGGTCCACCCACACAGACAGCGTGGTGAAGAAGGAGCAGCAGCGCCTCTTCAACCTCAGGAGGCTGAAGAAATTCGGCTTGTCAACAAAAACACTCACAAACTTTTATAGATGCACAATCGAGAGCCTCCTGTCGGGCTGTATCACCGCCTGGAACGGCAACTGCTCCACCCATAGCCATAAGGCTCTCCAGAGGGTAGTGAGGTCTGCACAACGCATCACCGGGGGCAAACTACCTGCCCTCCAGGACACCTACACCACCCGATGTCACAGGAAGGCCAAAAAGATCATCAAGGACAACAACCACCCGAGCCACTGCCTGTTCACCCCGCTATCATCCAGAAGGTGAGGTCAGTACAGGTGAATCAAAGCGGGGACCGAGAGACTGAAAAACAGCTTCTATCTCAAGGCTATCAGACTGTTAAACAGCAATCACTAACATTGAGTGGCTGCTGCCAACATACTGACTCATCTCTAGCCACTCTAAAAATGAAAAATGTATGTAATAAATGTATAACTAGCCACTTTAAACAATGCCACTTTATATAATGTTTACATACCCTACATAACTCATCTCATATGTACTGTACAGTGGGGCAAAACGTATTTAGTCAGCCACCAATTGTGCAAGTTCTCCCACTTAAAAAGATGAGAGAGGCCTGCAATTGTCATCATAGGTACACTTCAACTATGACAGACAAAATGAGAAAATAAAATCCAGAAAATCACATTGTAGGATTTTTAATGAATTTAGTTGCAAATTATGGTGGAAAATAAGTATTTGGCCAATAACAAAAGTTTATCTCAATACTTTGTTAAATACCCTTTGTTGGCAATGACAGAGGTCAAACTATTTCTGTAAGTCTTCACAAGGTTTTCACACACTGTTGCTGGTATTTTGGCCCATTCCTCCATGCAGATCTCCTCTAGAGCAGTGATGTTTTGGGGCTGTTGCTGGGCAACACAGACTTTCAACTCCCTCCAAAGATTTTCTATGGGGTTGAGATCTGGAGACTGGCTAGGCCACTCCAGGACCTTGAAATGCTTCTTACGAAGCCACTCCTTCGTTGCCCGGGCGGTGTGTTTGGGATCATTTTTCATGCTGAAAGACCCAGCCACATTTCATCTTCAATGCCCTTGCTGATGGAAGGAGGTTTTCACTCAAAATCTCACGATACATGGCCCCATTCATTCTTTCCTTTACACGGATCAGTCGTCCTGGTCCCTTTGTAGAAAAACAGCCCCAAAGCATGATGTTTCCACTCCCATGCTTCACAGTAGGTATGGTATTCTTTGGATGCAACTCCGCATTCTTTGTTCTCCAAACATGACGAGTTGAGTTTTACCAAAAAGTTATATTTTGGTTTCATCTGACCATATGACATTCTCCCAATCTTCTTCTGGATCATCCAAATGCTCTCTAGCAAACTTCAGACGGGCCTGGACATATACTGGCTTAAACAGGGGGACACGTCTGGCACTGCAGGATTTGAGTCCCTGGCGGCGTAGTGTGTTACTGATGGTAGGCTTTGTTACTTTGGTCCCAGCTCTCTGCAGGTCATTCCCGTGTGGTTCTGGGATTTTTGCTCACCGTTCTTGTGATCATTTTGACCCCACGGGGTGAGATCTTGCGTGGAGCCCCAGATCGATGGAGATTATCAGTGGTCTTGTATCTCTTCCATTTCCTAATAATTGCTCCCACAGTTGATTTCTTCAAACCAAGCTGCTTACCTATTGCAGATTCAGTCTTCCCAGCCTGGTGCAGGTCTACAATTATGTTTCTGGTGTCCTTTGACAGCTCTTTGGTCTTGGCCATAGTGGAGTTTGGAGTGTGACTGTTTGAGGTTGTGGTCTTTTATACTGATAAGTTCAAACAGGTGCCATTAATACAGGTAACGAGTGGAGGACAGAGCAGCCTCTTAAAGAAGAAGTTACAGGTCTGTGAGCCAGAAATCTTGCTTGTTTGTAGGTGACCAAATACTTATTTTCCACCATAATTTGCAAATGAATTTATAAAAAATCCTACAATGTGATTTTCTGGATTTTTTTTCTAATTTTGTCTGTCATATTCATCTTTTTAATTTGGAAAACTTGCACAATTGGTGGCTGACTAAATACTTTTTTGCCCCACTGTATATACTGTACTCTATACCATCTACTGCATCTTGCCTATGCCTTTCGGGCATCGCTCATTCATATATTTTTATGTACATATTCTTATTCATTCCTTCACAGTTGTGTGTATAAGGTAGTTGTTGTGAAATTGTTAGGTTAGATTACTTGTTAGATATTACTGCATGGTCGGAACTACAAGCACAAGCAATTCGCTACACTCGCATTAACATCTGCTAACCATGTGTATGTGACAAATAACATTTTATTTGATTTGATTCCCAGTGGGTCAGAAGTTTACATACACTCAATTAGTATTGGGTAGCATTGTATTTAAATTGTTTAACTTGGGTCAAATGTTGTGGGTAGCCTTCCACAAGCTTCCCACAATAAGTTGGGTGAATTTTGGCCCATTCCTCCGGACAGAGCTGGTGTAACTGAGTCAGGTTTGTAGGCCTCCTTGCTCGCACATGCTTTTTCAGTTCTGCCCACACATTTTCTATGGGAATGAGGTCAGGGCTTTGTGATGGCCACTCCAATACCTTGACTTTGTTGTCCTTAAGCCATTTTGACACAACTTTGGAAGTATGTTTGGGGTCATTGTCCATTTGGAAGACCCATTTGCGACCAAGCTTTAACTTAACTGATGTCTTGAGATGTTGCTTCAATATATCCACTTAATTTTCCTTTCCTCGTGATGCCATCTATTTTGTGAAGTGCACCAGTCCCTCCTGCAGTAAAAGCACCCCCACAATATGATGCCACCCCCGTGCTTCACGGTTGGGATGGTGTTCTTCGGCTTGCAAGCATTTTTCCTCCAAACATAACGATGGTCATTATTGCCAAACAGTTCTATTTTTATTTCATTAGACCAGAGGACATTTCTCCAAAAAGTATGATCTTTGTCGCCATGTGCAGTTGCAAACAGTAGTCTGTTTTTTTATGGCGGTTTTGGAGCAGTGGCTTCTTCCTTGCTGAGTGGCCTTTCAGGTTATGACGATATAGGACTCGTTTTACTGTGGATATAGACACTTTTGTACCTGTTTCCTACAGCATCTTCACAAGGTCCTTTGCTGTTGTTCTGGGATTGATTTGCACTTTTTGCACCAAAGTACGTTCATCTCTAGGAGACAGAACGCATCTCCTTCCTGAGCAGTATGATGGCTGCGTGGTCCCACGGTGTTTATACTTGCGTACTAAGTGTATGTAAACCTCTGACTATAACTGTAACTATTCAGACCCTTTGCTAAGAGATTCAAAATTGAGCTCAGGTGCATCCTGTTTCCCTGTTGAGGCACAGATCTGGGGAAGGGTACCAAAATTGTGTGCAGCATTGAAGGTCCCCAAGAACACAGTGGCCTCCATCATTCTTAAATCGAAGAAGTTTGGGAACCACCAAGACTCCTAGAGTTGGCCTCCCAGCCAAACTGTGCAATCGGGGGAGAAGAGCCTTGGTCAGGGAGGTAACCAAGAACCTGAAGGTCACTCTGACAGAGCTCCAGTGTTCTTCTTTGGAGAAGGGAGAACCTTCCAGAAGAACAACCATCTCTCCAGCACTCTACCAATCAGGCCTTTATGGTAGAGTGGCCAGACAGAAGCCACTCATTAAAAGGCACATGACAGACCGCTTGAAGTTGGCTAAAAAGGCACCTAAAGGCTCTCAGACCATGAGAAACAAGATTCTCTGGTCTAATGAAACCAAGATTGAACTCTTTGGCCTGAATGCCAAGCATCACGTCTGGAGGAAACCTGGCAAGTCAACATGCACAGCAAACTAATTACAGGACAGGTGACAGCTTTTTGATTCAGACCAGGGACCGAGGATGGAAGGACTGGGTCTTTATACTGGTCAGGCTGGAGATGATAATTAGGGACAGGGCTGTGATCAGCTCTTTTAAATGGTCCAGTGCTGATACTGTTGGCCTGGGCTGCGCTCATTTGAACAGGCTGGTTCTTTTAGACAGAGACCAGGAGGACAATGTATTAATGATATTTTGCAGAGGGTCAGGTTAACGAGACTAATGGGGTGGTGGGCAGAGAGGAGAGTTTCTGATCAGAGACGTAAAACAGCCTCCAAAACTGCACTGATCCATCCTTAATAATAATAAAATAATCATAATACATTTTATTTTGCAGATGTCTTTCAAGACACTCAAGGACATCGTACATTAAAGTAGCCCTACATAAAATCAGAAAATCAAGTGCATCAATCAAAAGCACAATTTAAAGTCAAAGGACAAGGCGAACAGGACAGATAAGAAGAGGAGGGAGCGGTTGGGTAGAGGATTCGAACCTGGTTTAGGGGGTAGGGTTGGGAATAGGATACAGATCTGTTTTAGTGTAAGGGTTTAGGTTTAGGGGGTAGGGTTGGGAATAGGATACAGATCTGTTTTTAGGGTAAAGGTTTAGGGGGTAGGGTTGGGAATAGGATACAGATCTGTTTTAGGATAAAGGTTTAGGGGGTAGGGTTGGGAATAGGATACAGATCTGTTTTAGGATAAAGGTTTAGGGGGTAGGGTTGTGAATAGGATACAGATCTGTTTTTAGGGTAAAGGTTTAGGGGGTAGGGTTGGGAATAGGATACAGATCTGTTTTAGGATAAAGGTTTAGGGGGTAGGGTTGGGAATAGGATACAGACCCGGTTTAGGGTTTAGGGGGTAGGGTTGGGAATAGGATACAGACCCGGTTTAGGGTAAGGGTTTAGGTTTAGGGGGTAGGGTTGGGAATAGGATACATATCTGTTTAAGGGTTTAGGTTTAGGGGGTATGGTTGGGAATAAGATACAGACCCGATTTAGGGTAAGGGTTAAGGTTGGGGGACACATCGGGATGCATAGGAAAATGGGAAGGCACAGAAAGGGGGGACAGAGTCAATAATAGATGCTAGGCTATACCCACATGAAAAAATACTATAGTGTTTGCTATTGTGTACACTATAGTATTCACAGTAGTGTTTTTGCAGACTTTTCTGTAGTGTTTTTACAAAGTCTGTAGTATTCACAGTTTACTATATAAATACTGCAGGATTTTTTTTTTGTATACTGTAGTATTTACTGTAGTGTTTTTGCGGACAGTAGTATTTAGTGTAGTGTTTTTGGGACATTACTGTAGTATTTACTAAAGTGTTTTTATTCCATTTTCTTTGACATAGAAGTCAGGGTCTTTCTCCTTGAGGAAACCTACTTGAGAAATACAAAAAGAACTATGGTTCCAAAACATGTAGGTAGGTAGGACTGGGTTCTGAATGGTGTTCAGAGCTTCTGATCTTTTCTATAACTGGTAAGGAACACAATATATAGTCTATTCTTGGCATGTAGGTTTCTCACTTACGGGTGACACAAATTGGGATATTGGGAGGGGAATGGGAAAGGTATATGCAAATTAAATACTGTAGAATTTACTATAGTTGAAAAGAATCTTGTTTATGTGGACTACAGTGTTTTTGCTGAAATTTCTATAGTTTTTACTACTGTTTTTTATATAATACTGTAGTATTTACTATAGTATTCTACAGTATACTACAACATTCTATAGTAAGTACTAAACATGATCAAGGGACACTACAGTATGTAGTATAGTATGCTACACTTTTAGAGAAAAGGGTTCCAAAGTGGTTCTTCGGCTTTCCCCATAGGAGAACCCTTTTTGGTTCCAGGTAGAACTGTTTTGGGTTCCATGTAGAACCCTTTCCACAGAAGGTTCTACCTGGAACCCAAAAGGGTTCTTTAAATGGTTCCCCTATGGGGAAAGCTGAAGGCCCAGGCACACATGGCAGAATGGGAGGGGGGGATGACAAGTAGTCCAGCAAAGGAGGAGCGGTTAATACTAACCAGAGCCCTTCAACGTTACTGCAGTGCAGTAGAAGTCTCTATTTACCAGTTGTGCTCTCATTCTTCGAGAGTCTTTTTTTGTTTGTTTCAGGGATGTCTGTAGGCAGGTGTCGCAGGGACTTCAAAAAAAAAAGACTCTCGAAGAATGAGTGCACAACTGATAAATAGTCGCTTATAGATATGCAAGTCAGTCATGTGGCTAGCTGCCGGAAGAGACTTCTATTGCACTGCAGTAACGTTGAAGGGCTCTGGTTAGTATCCAGCATCTCGCAAACACACCGTCAGCAGAGCCGACTGCGAGCTTGGATTTTTCGGATTTAGGCTATTTGGGTCCATTTTCCCATTCTAAATCAACTAATATGGTAGATGAATTCCTTTAAATAATGTTTACCATTATGATAACGTTCTGCCACCAGTAGGAGTAGTAACATCAATGATGGTAACACCAATGAAATGGCCACAAATGCTCAAATCTAAGGTCATCTATCCTTTCAAAATAATTTACTAAAGTGATATGATTAATCATTTTGTTAACAGTATTATTTTAGTTTAACACCAAGTTACATTTTTGATTTAGACACACCAATTTATAAATGTAATCCTCATATTATGACATACTTAAACGTGTGATAAGCAAATCATTTTACTTTAAACCTCTCCCCCGATAACAATTCACCACTGGAGAGAATGCTCAAGGTCGTTGTATATCTTTGTAATGAGTGATTTTCAAGGCGGTAATATTAATTACATAAAACTGAGGGTCACACATTATACTGGTAAAGAAAATAGGTATTGTATAGCCTTCTTTGTTTTATTGATCTATACAATAAAATAAATACTTTTGTTCACTTTATAGCATTAAAAATAATATATCTATATACAGTATACTACGGTACCAGTCAAAAGTTTGGACACACCTACTAATTGAAGGGTTTTTCGTTATTTGACTATTTTCTACATTGTATAATTATAGTGAAGATATCAACACTATGAAATAACACATATGGAATCATGTAGTAACCAGAAAAGTGTTAAACAAATCAAACTATATTTTATATTTGAGATTCTTCAAAGTAGCCACCCTTTGCCTTGATGACAGTTTTGCCCACACTTGGCATTCTCTCAACCAGCTTCATGAGTTAGTCACCTGGAATGCATTTTAATTAACTGGTGTGCCTTGTTAAAAGATCATTTGTGGAATTTCTTTCCTTCTTAATTCGTTTGAGCCAATCAGTTGTGTTGTGACAAGGTATTTTTTTTCCATTTTTAATTGAACCTTTATTTAACTATGCAAGTCACCCAACCACTTTAAAAACATTTAAATAGGCAAGTCACCCAACCACTTTAAAAACATTTAAATAGGCAAGTCACCCGACCACTTTAAAAACATTTAACTAGGCAAGTCACCCAACCACTTTAAAAACATTTAAATAGGCAAGCACCCAACCACTTTAAAAACATTTAACTAGGCAAGTCACCCGACCACTTTAAAAACATTTAAATAGGCAAGTCACCCGACCACTTTAAAAACATTTAAATAGGCAAGTCACCCAACCACTTTAAAAACATTTAACTAGGCAAGTCACCCGACCACTTTAAAAACATTTAACTAGGCAAGTCACCCAACCACTTTAAAAACATTTAAATAGGCAAGTCACCCGACCACTTTAAAAACATTTAAATAGGCAAGTCACCCGACCACTTTTTTGGTTACTACATGATTCCAAATGTGTATTTCATAGTTTTGATGTCTTCACTATTATTCTACAATGAATAGTAAAAATAAAGAAAAACCCTTGAATGAGTAGGTGTGTCCAATCTTTTGACTGGTACTGTATATAAATCCCCAAAACATGTCACTACAACTCTACACATCACTGCTTGGACCAGCCGATTTGCTTACCCATAGAACTTTATACAATGACTAAACATACAGTGTAAAGGACTTGCATTACAATTTATCATTGATGAACAGTTCACTATAAACAAAAATACATATGATGTGTAACTATTTATCATTTTAAAGTGTTTTTCATGACAAAAGCAACCGCAATTCAAGAATGACCCTGAATCAATGTTGTTTTCGCTCACAAAACAATTATAAACTCAGGAAAAAAAGAAACATCCTCTCACTGTCAACTGCACTTATTTTCAGCAAACTTAACATGTGTAAATATTTGTATGAACAACAAGATTCAACAACTGAGACAAACTGAAAAAGTTCCACAGACATGTGACTAACAGAAATGGAATAATGTGTCCCTGAACAAAGGGGGGGTCAAAATCAAAAGTAACAGTCAGTATCTGGTGTGGCCACCAGCTACATTAAGTACTGCAGTGCATCACCTCCTCATGGACTGCACCAGGTTTGCCAGTTCTTGCTGTGAGATGTTACCCCACTCTTCCCCCAAGGCACCTGCAAGTTCCCGGACATTTCTGGGGAGAATGGCCCTAGCCCTCACCCTCTGATCCAACAGGTCCCAGGCGTGCTCAATGGGATTGAGATCCTGGCTCTTCGCTGGCCATGGCAGAACAATGACATTCATGTCTTGCAGGAAATCACACGCAGAACGAGCAGTATGGCTGGTGGCATTGTCATGCTGGAGGGTCATGTCAGGATGAGCCTGCAAGAAGGGTACCACATGAGGGAAGAGGATGTCTTCCCTGTAACGCACAGCATTGAGATTGCCTACAATGACAACAAGCTCAGTCCGATGATGCTGTGACACACCGCCCCAAACCATGACAGAGCCTCCACCTCCAAATTGATCCCGCTTTATAGTACAGGCCTCGGTGTAATGCTCATTCCTTCGACAATAAACGCGGATCCGACCATCACCCCTGGTGAGACAAATCCGCAATTGTCAGTGAAGAGCACTTTTTGCCAGTCCTGTCTCGTCCAGCGACGGTGAGTTTGTGCCCATAGGCGACGTTGTTGCCGGTGATGTCTGGTGTGGACCTGCCTTACAACAGACATACAAGCCCTCAGTCCAGCCTCTCTCAGCCTATTGCAGACAGTCTGAGCACTGATGGCGGGATTGTGCTTTCCTGGTGTAACTCGGGCAGTTGTTGTTGTCATCCTGTACCTGTCCCGCAGCTGTGATGTTCGGATGTACCGATCCTGTGCAAGTGTTGTTACACGTGGTCTGCCACTGCGAGGACGATCAGCTGTCCATCCTGTCTCCCTGTAGCGCTGTCTTAGGCGTCTCACAATGCGGACATTGCAATTTATTGCCCTGGCCACATCTGCAGACCTCATCCCTCCTTGCAGTATGCCTAAGGAACGTTCACACAGATGATCAGGGACCCTAGGCATTTTTTTTGTGTTTTTCAGAGTCAGTAGAAAGGCGTATTTAGTGTCCTAAGTTTTCATAACTGTGACCTTCATTTCCTACCGTCTGTAAGCTGTTAGTATCTTAACGACCGTTCCACAGGTGCATGTTCATTAATTGTTTATGGTTCATTGAACAAGCATGGGAAACCGTGTTAAAACCCACGTATATCAGTGCATTCGTAACAGCTTAACCATTAGGAAACTTCTATTTGATCAAATAAGCCTCACGTAGAAAATTAGCAATTACATTTTTTGTTGACCAAATTCGACACTCTCATTGACCTCCATACAAAAATTCTCCACTTCGTGGTTCTATTTTCATGGACAGATTTTGGGTGGAGTAAACCCTCTTGCTTCGCCTCTTCCTCTCTGGGTATAGCCACTACTAATCCAGTTCATTAACATGCATCCACCCTGTTTGAGCTGAATTCCACTGTTCATAAATCTTTTTGAACTTTGTTTTGCTTTTACTGATGTAATCAGTAGAAGAAGGCTTTTTGAGCTTTATTTTCCATGGACTGATGTAATCAGTAGAAGAAGGCTTTTTGAGCTTTATTTTCCATGGACTGACGTAATCAGTAGAAGAAGGCTTTTTGAGGTTTATTTTCCATGGACTGATGTAATCAGTAGAAGAAGGCTTTTTGAGCTTTATTTTCCATGGACTGATGTAATCAGTAGAAGAAGGCTTTTTGAGCTTTATTTTCCATGGACTGATGTAATCAGTAGAAGAAGGCTTTTTGAGCTTTATTTTCCATGGACTGACGTAATCAGTAGAAGAAGGCTTTTTGAGCTTTATTTTCCATGGACTGATGTAATCAGTAGAAGAAGGCTTTTTGAGCTTTATTTTCCATGGACTGATGTAATCAGTAGAAGAAGGCTTTTTGAGCTTTATTTTCCATGGACTGATGTAATCAGTAGAAGAAGGCTTTTTGAGCTTTATTTTCCATGGACTGATGTAATCAGTAGAAGGCTTTTTGAGCTTTATTTTCCGTGGACTGATGTAATCAGTAGAAGAAGGCTTTTTGAGCTTTATTTTCCATGGACTGATGTAATCAGTAGAAGAAGGCTTTTTTAACTTTATTTTCCATGGACTGATGTAATCAGTAGAAGAAGGCTTTTTGAGCTTTATTTTCCATGGACTGATGTAATCAGTAGAAGAAGGCTTTTTGAGCTTTATTTTCCATGGACTGACGTAATCAGTAGCAGTATGTAGCACTATAATAACCCGGCCAGTCCCTCCCAGAGTCCCAGCAGACCACAGTCCATACAGGTGTCTGCTACAACCTATGTCTGGTTGCAACAGCCAGCCTCTAATAAATTAGCACAGATTTTTAGTGTGAGCAAAGGCTTTGTTCCTTATTTCTCAAGCCCTCAGTGTAAAACAAAGACGCATGATTGCTGGGGTCACGTGCACACACACACACCAGGATTGTTTGGTCCCCGACTGAGATCATAGCATAATGAATGTGGAGAGTTTAAAAGTTTTGATTAGTTGTGAAAAGAAAATCTGTGCGTCTTCTTGTATGACATTGGAGAAATACTTTTGACAGATGTCGGTAACTGCCGAGATGTTAAGTGTATAACATCACCCATGTGTTTCCTGGCTCCACTAGACTTCCTGCTAACACCACACTAATGACTAACACAGATTAAGTATAGGAGAGGGGAAGGGAGATGAGGGGAGAACCTGCGTAATCCCCATGTCACATCCAGACTGCCTGCTAACGCCACACTAATGACTAACACAGATTAAGTATAGGAGAGGAGAGGGGAAGGGAGATGAGGGGAGAACCTGCGTAATCCCCATGTCACATCCAGACTGCCTGCTGACCATCAAACATGATTCACATCAACTAATGGCCTAGTAGTCACAAACACAACTATTGGCCCTGTGCTCGTCTCTGTGGGTGGTAGAGAACAGTCCAGCCACACACATGCACACGGTATCTCTGTCCACTGATAGAGGTCAGATCACAGCCCAGCTGTGGCCCTCCTTGGGAGTGGACAGAAAATCTATGGTGTTTCTTTTCTAAAATATCAGTCTGACTTCATCGCTTTAGATTCCCCAGTGTCTGTCTGCCTGTTTTAGCTCCTGTAATGGCTCTGTATCTATCTCTTCTTCCAGCCAGTCTCTGTAAACGTGTTGAACTCTACAAGTCTTAAATATCTACATTTGTAATTCACTCCGTCAAAAATTTGGACACACCTGCTCATTCAAGGGTTTTTCTTTATTTTTACTATTTTCTACATTGATATGTAGAAAGACATCAAAACTATGAAATAACACACATGGAATTATGCAGTAACCAAAAAAGTGTTAAACAAATCAAAATATATTTTATATTTGAGATTCTTCAAAGTAGCCACCCTTTGCCTTGATGACAGTTTTGCCCACACTTGGCATTCTCTCAACCAGCTTCATGAGTTAGTCACCTGGAATGCATTTTAATTAACTGGTGTGCCTTGTTAAAAGATCATTTGTGGAATTTCTTTCCTTCTTAATGCGTTTGAGCCAATCAGTTGTGTTGTGATAAGGTACATGAGGTATACAGAAGATAGCCCTATTTGGTAAAATACCGTTCATATTATGGCAAGAACAGCTCAAATAAGCAAAGAGAAACGACAGTCCACCATGACTTTAAGACATGAAGGTCAGTCAATCCGGAAACGTTTAATGTTTCTTCAAGTGCAGTCGAAAAAAACATCAAGAGCTATGCTGAAACTGGCTCTCACGAGGACCACCACAGGAAAGGAAGACCCAGAGGATAAGTTCATTAGAGTTACGAGCCTCAGAAATTGAAGCCCAAATAATTAATTCACAGAGTTCAAGTAACAGACACATCTCAACATCAACTGTTCAGAGGAGACTGCGTGAATCAGGCCTTCATGGTCATATTGCTGCAAAGAATTCACTACTAAAGGACACCAATAATAAGAAGAGACTTGCTTGGGCCAAGAAACACGAGCAATGGACATTAGACTGGTGGAAATTGGTCCTTTGGTCTGATGAGTCCAAATTTGCAGTGTCTTTGTGAGACACAGAGTAGGTGATCGGATGTTCTCCGAGATCACCCATGAGGAGGAGGTGTGATAGTGTGAGGGTGCTTTGCTGGGGACACTGTCAGTGATTTATTTAGAATTCAAGGCACACTCAACCAGCATGGCTACCACAGCATTCTGCAGCGATACGCAATCCCATCTGGTTTGCACTTAGTGGGACTATCATTCGTTCTTCAACAGGACAATGACCCAACACACCTCCAGGTTGTGTAAGGGCTATTTGACCAGGAAGGAGAGTGACGGAGTGCTGCATCAGATGACCTGGACTCCACAATCACCCGACCTCAACCCAATTGATATAGTTTGGGATGAGTTGGACCGCAGAGTGCAGGAAAAGCAGCCAACAAGTGCTCAGCTGATGTGGGAACTCCTTCAAGACTGTTGGAAAAGCATTCCGGGAGAAGCTGGATGTGAGAATGCCAAGAGTGTGCAAAGCTGTCATGAAGGCAAAGGGTGGCTACTTTGAAGAATGTAAAATATAAAACATATTTTGATTCATTTGTGTTATTTCATAGCTTTGATGTCTTCACTATTATTCTCAAATGTTGAAAATAGTCAAAATAAAGAAAAAAAACATTCTTACCATCCACAGAGTGATGTTAGTGTAGTCAGATGTGAGGGTCAGGTTCCATTGTTACCATCCACAGAGTGATGTTAGTGTAGTCAGATGTGAGGGTCAGGTTCCATTCTTACCATCCACAGAGTGATGTTAGTGTAGTCAGATGTGAGGGTCAGGTTCCATTGTTACCATCCACAGAGTGATGTTAGTGTAGTCAGATGTGAGGGTCAGGTTCCATTGTTACCATCCACAGAGTGATGTTAGTGTAGTCAGATGTGAGGGTCAGGTTCCATTCTTACCATCCACAGAGTGATGTTAGTGTAGTCAGACGTGAGGGTCAGGTTCCATTGTTACCATCCACAGAGTGATGTTAGTGTAGTCAGACGTGAGGGTGAGGTTCCATTGTTACCATCCACAGAGTGATGTTAGTGTAGTCAGACGTGAGGATGAGATTCCATTCCCCTCTATCATGGAACACCACTAGCTGGTGGAGACAGTTGCCCTGTGAGGAAAACGGGAATAGGAAGTGACCAGGTGCTATGCCCCCCCCCCTCCAGGGATAAACCTACTAGCAATTATTTCACTCCAGTAGCAGAATATCTGAGTCATTATCCTGTTACCAGCCTCCACATCTGCTTCTGCTGCTGGTCTGCTCTGTCCAGGGAGGGAGGGGAGAGGTAAGGAGAGATGACGAGGCGAGGTGGCAAGGAGAGCAGAGCATAGGAGAAGACAGGATAGGAGAAGTAGGCTACTGCTGCAGCAACTGAACTCTGGTAAACTCCTTTGTTTCACAACGATTTGTGCCATTTTGTGCCTCTTGAATGTACCCCTTGCAAATGTTTGACAAAATGGTTCCCCTCAGGTAATTCAATGAAAGGCAGCAATAAATAATTTAATTCATTTGTTACGATGAGAATCTAAGCCAAATGCAGATGGGAGTTTGGCTGGAACTTCAAGGATGTTAGTAAACAACATAAACACACCCACCACAGTCTCTCACACACACACACACACACACACACACACACACACACACACACACACACACACACACACACACACACTCATGTACCTGACTTAAGGCTTCAAATTCATGTGGCTTTGCTAACAATGAAACACTGTATCCAGCAAATCAATGTAATGAGTTGCTGGTGAAAGATTCTGTCACATTGTGCAGCTTCTTTGTGCAACTTCTTCCTCATTATCGTTCAACCCCATCATCTGGCTCTGTCTGGTCCATGTTGGTCTGTCCTTGTTGCCGGAGTCTGAGTCTGGCTGGGTTCACTGGCGTTGGCCTTCTCTCTGACTCATTTCCCCTTTGACAGAAATGGGTGGGTCTGGGTGTTCCTGCGCACTGCCAGATGTGTGTGTGTGTGTGTGTGTGTTTTGGAGCGTAAACTGAGCCAAGCTATTATCCTATTTAGCTACTGCAGCGCGGATTGCAGAGGTGGTGTCTATTTAAATCATAATATTATTGTGTGTCTCTCTCTGTGTCATGATAATGTGTCCTCAACCACTGAGACATCAACACACCTTTACAACGTCACCAAGACTTCTGCAGTTTAAAAACATTTATGGATATTTAATTATCAGTAAACATCACTATTAGGCTCTACCTCTGCTTATACAGGTTCAGATGAGTCCAGATCATTCACATGAGTTTGCCCTCTTAAGGGTCATTCCTGTTGAGACCCATGCATAGATCCAAATTAGTATTTGTTTAATTACCCTTCAGAAATACTTGTAATAGGCCTCTAATTATGACAATAAAATAAATATATTTTTAAGTTTGTAGAAAAAATATTCTGGAATTGTTGCAAAAATACCACATTGGACTTTGATTGTAGAAACATTTTGTAGTAAGAAAACTGAAATTCTATAGAAATCATATCAAAATGGATGAAAAGCATTGACGTGATGGAACATGTTTGACAACTGTGAATCCGAAATGAAGTTATATTTTGTCTGAAATAGCTAAATTGATCAACTTGACCGATCCAAATATTAGTATTTTGCTATCAAAAACGTATATTCTTGAAAGGAATAACTATTTTCTATGAATGGGGAACATCTAACTTACATTTAGTCATATTTGAAAAACAGCTTCTATCTCAAGGCCATCAGACTGCTAAATGGCCATCACTAGCACATCAGAGGTGGCTGCCTATAGACATAGACTAGGAATCACTGGCCACTTTTAGAAATGGATCACTAGCCACTTTAATAATGTCCCCGTATCTTGCATTACTCATCTCATATGTGTAAACTGTACTCTATACTATTCTACGGTATCTTAGTCACTTTAAGTGTTTGTAAATATTGCATCACCCATATCATATGTACAGTTGAAGTCGGAAGTTTACATACACTTAGGTTGGAGTCATTAAAACTTGTTTTTCAACCACTCAACAAGTTTCTTGTTAACTACAAGTCGGTTAGGACATCTACTTTGTGCATGACACAATACATTTTTTCCAAAAATGGTTTACAGACAGATTATTTCAATTATAATTAACTGTATTTGATTTGTTTTAATTTGGCTGTCCCTACTGGCTTTTTTTGCAACACTTGAAAAACTACCTCAAGCTCTGGCTCACAACGTTCTTTCTTCTATTCATTTCTCTACATAATCATTTCATCTTGGGGAAGACAGGAAATGACATCTCAAGTCATGTATGGCGTACAACATACGCTTGTGTAGGGGACAGGTTCCTTATGTTTCAGAAGCTACTGATGCCATAAGAATCCTATTGACACACAACAAATACTACTAAGAGATACATGTGGGTCTAAGGAGTATGTAGTGTTTGACATTGTTTTTAGTTTAGGACCTGTACGCGATGCAATATACAGTGGGAAACGTTGCGTTTTTCCTACCGTGGGTCTCATAAGAAAACATACCTCCCATGGCCACTGAGACCGACTGGGGAGGATTTGCTTGGTGACAGTGTGTCTCCATCTATGAATATTTCATCATGTTCAAAACAATATTACTATTACCACCTTATTCACAATGGTATAGTGCAGTTAAGGTGAGGTATCGTACAATATTTAAACACAGGACGTTTTCTGTTCTTTACTCCAAAGGAGAGGTATATTTTCTCAACTTTCAGGGTTACTTCTGACAAAAGATAAGAAGACACTTGGGTCGTATGAGGACTCATCTGATTAGAGTGTCAGGAACACTTAAAGCTAGTCACATTACCCTCATTTCCTTCAGGGGTGCCGTACCACTATGGCTGATCCTGTAAAACAACACATTTCACTGCACCTATCCAGTGTACAGTATCTGACAATAAAAAACATAATCAATGGGCTATTGTGTGGGTTCTTTGAGAATTTACTAAAATGATTTATTACATAACTACTACTTTATTAAATGTTATTTTTGGAATGCCACAATGTTTTCTTTTTTCACCCCACCTTCCCCCACTTTATACACCCCCATCACATAATTTCATCCCCAGGCGGCTCTCTATTAATTGAGCTTGGGGACGAGGTTACTCATCACAGAACATCTTTATTATTTATTTGAAATGAGGCCCTGTTTGATCTGATCAGTTAGTGATGTAGATCTGGTTACTTTAACCACCATGCTGCTCTAACAGTCACAGACTAACTGACAAGTATGAAAGGGATGGAATGTGGTGGAAGTTTCATTCCACAGAAGGCTGCTGAGGGGAGAACGGCCCCCGGGTGGCACTAATCATCACCATGCAGATTGCCATCATTACCTAGGTAGTTGGCTGGATACACACGCAGGAAAGCACAAACACGCAAACACACACAAGCACACACTAGAACACAAAGGGTTCTACATGATTTGACTTGGAACCAAAAAGGGTGCTCCTATAGGGACACCTGAAGAACCCTTTTTTTCAAATAGTGTAGTGATGCTCAGCAAGTCCTCATCATCATTTAATTAATTTATAAGAGACCAGAGGCACAACTGGAATGCGGTCCTGTCCACAGCATACAGTGCATTTGGAAAGTATTCAGACCCCTTGACTTTTGCCACATTTTTTTGTTGTTGAATTTTTCCCCCTTTTCTCCCCAATTTTGTGGTATCCATTTGTTAGTATCTATCTTGTGTCATCGCTACAACTCCCGTATGGGCTCAAGAGAGACGAAGGTTGAAAGCCATGTGTCTTCCGAAACACAAGCCAACCAAGCCGCACTACTTCTTAACACAGTGTGCATCCAACCCGGAAGCCAACCGCACCAATGTTTCGGAGAAAACACCGCCCGGCCCATCACAGAACAATGATATCCCTACCGGCCAAACCTCCCGGTCGCGACAGAGCCTGGGCTTGAACCCAGAGTCTCTGGTGGCACAGCTAGCACTGCGATGCAGTGCCCTAGACCACTGCGCCACCCGGGAGGTGACTTTTTCCACATTTTGTTACGTTATTCTAAAATTGCTTAAATGTTTTTTTTATCATCACTAACACACAATACCACATAATGACAAAGCGCAAACAGGTTTTAGGAATTTCCGCCCATTTTTTTCCAATTTAAAAACAGAAATACCTTATTTACATAAGTATTCAGACCCTTTGCTATGAGACTCCTTATTGAGCTCAGGTGTAACCTGTTTCCATTGATCATCCTTAAGATGTTTCTACAACTTGATTGGAGTCCACCTGTGGTAAATCCAATTGATTGGACATGATGTGGAAAGGCACACACCTGTCTATTTAAGGTCCCACAGTTGACAGTGCATGTCAGAGCTAAAAACCAAGCCATGAGGTCGAAGGAATTGTCTGCAGAGCTCCGAGACAGGATTGTGTCAAGGGACAGATCTGGGGAAGGGTACTAAAAGATTTCTGCAGCATTGAAGGACCCCAAGAACACAGTGGCCTCCAACATTCTTAAATCGAAGAAGTTTGGAACCACCAACACTCTTCCTAGAGCTAGCCGCCCGGCCAAACTGAGCAATTGGGGGAGAAGGGACTTGGTCAGGGAGGTGACCAAGAATCCAATGGTCACTCTGATAGAGCTCATCTGTGGAGATAGGAGAACCTTCCAGAAGGACAACCATCTCTCCAGCACTCCACCTATCAGACCTTCATGGTAGAGTGGCCAGACGGAAGACTCTCCTCAGTAAAAGGCACATGAAAGCCCAATTGGAGTTTGCCAAAAGGCACCTAAAGGACTCTCAGACTATGAGAAACAAGATTCTCTAGTCTGATGATAACAAGATTGAACTCTTTGGCCTGAATGTCAAGCATCACGTCTAAAGAAAACCTAGGCAACATCCCTACGGTGAAGCACGGTGGTGGCAGCATCATGCTGTGGGGATGTTTTTCAGCAGCAGGGACTGGGAGAATAGTCAGAATCAAGGGAAAGATGAACGAAGCAAGGTACAGAGAGATCGTTGATGAAAACCTGCTCCAGAGCGCTCAGGACCTCAGACTGGAGCAAAGGTTCACCTTCCAACAGGACAACGACCCTAAGCACACAGCCAAGACAAAACATGAGTGGCTTAGGGACAAGTCTCTGAATGTCCTTGAGTGGCCCAGCCAGAGCTCAGACTTGAACCCAATCTAACATCTCTGGAGAGACCTGAAAATAGCTGTGCAGCAACGCTCCCCATCCAACCTGACAGAGCTTGAGAAGATCTGCAGAGAAGAATGGGAGAAACTCCCCAAATACAGGTATGTCAAGCTTGTAGCGTCATACCTAAGAAGACTCAAGGCTGTAATCACTGCCAAAGGTGTTTCAACAAAGTTGAGGGTCTGAATACTTACGTAAATGTGATATTTCATTATTTTTTAAATATATATTTGGAAACCTGTTTTTGCTCTGTCATTACGGGGTATTTTTATTTAACTAGGCAAGTCAGTTAATTACAAGTTCTTATTTTACACTGATGGCCTACCCCAGCGAAACCCACCCATAACCCGGATAACACTGGGCTAATTGTGCTCTGTCCTATTGGACTCCTGATCACAGCCAGTTGATACAGCCCGGGATCAAACCAAGGTCTGTAGTGACACCTCTAGCACTGAGATGCAGTGCCTTAGACCACTGTGCCACTCGGGAGCCTTGAGCGTAGATTGGTGAGGTTGATGTATTGTGTGTAGATTGTAAAACGATTTAATACATTTTAGAATAAGGCTGTAACATTACAAAATGTGGAAAAAGTCAAGGAGTCTGAATACACTGTATCCTAAACAAAACAACTCAGAATAGTACTCTGATAACTAGAGCTTGTTATTTGATATCAAGAGCTTGTTATTTGCATGCTGTAAAGAGTGAATTGGACTAGCAGAGACAGTGCACCGTATTAATTATACTCCTTCAGTACCGTCAATATCTGGCCAGGGATGCCAACTTTCTGACTCATATAGTCTTATCTCCAGACTGTTACAAAATACAGAACAGAACACCTGTACATTCTGAAGAACTGACTGAAGTTCACTGGGAAGAATGTGAATTTTATTACAATTCAAGGAAACTTTTGCAGGGTTTGTTGAAAGGGAATTGAGTCAACTGTATAATCCCTCCTTGTTTCTCATCAAAGAGTAACGAGTCATTGTAGAAGAAGCCCAGATTGTTTTGGTAGACTTCTGCACTCTCTATGCCCTACTTTGTTATTACGCCCACTTCTTACTCAATTGGAAGTTATGGACAGAAAATCAAATTTGATATTTAGGAGGGAAAGATGTAACTACATTGAACCATGGATATTATATTTTAAGAGGCGAATTTCTGTATCCAAACCTAGCAAGGGAGTGTTAGCATGTTAGTGTTGATAATGTTCAGACAATGTAAGACCTGTCTTTTCTTCATCCACCTCCATGATCTCTGAGCGCGATTGTCTGTACTTTCAGTGGAAGGACTGGCGTTGTGTAGGAGAGACAGGGTGACACCATGCACCTGTCAGAGGACAATGGCCCTTCCCCTGAAAGGTCTACAGTGTGATGGTCAGAGTAGAGGCCATTGGGCTGTGCCTGTAACACAGCCCATCTAAATCCACACACCACCCAACCAAGCAGTGTTAAAACCAACTCTGCCCATCCAGAGCCAAGACAGGACAAAATGTGGCTTCACCTGGCCCTTGATTCAGTGACCAACACAGACTCAACATCTCCCTGTCTCCCCCGTCATCATCGTTCACCCAGTCCCCTCCTCACCCAGTCCCATGTCATTCTAATAGCACAGGAGCTGATAACATCCTTGGATAAACATTGTTCTGAAATCAACAGCTAGCACCTGACGTTTTACAATTTGCAGTGCACTTGTTTGGGATGTGTTTGTGTGCGTATGTGTGTGGCGGGAATGTTCTCTACCACCCACAGAGACGAGCACTGGGCCTAAACCTCCTATGTGGGTGTACACTTGCGTGCGTGTAAGTGTTTTGGAGCATATCTGATTGTAGATCTGACTGGTAAATCTGTATGAATGGCAGTTTCCATTCGTTTTGTTGACTTTGACATGTTGCCAAACTTCTCTCTGTTATCTCAGCTTTGCATTTTGATGGCAATAATAATTCATGCACAGGTTCTGCCCAAGGTCAGTTAGAGGTTAACTACAACCGTCTTCATGTTTCCTTCCTTTTCATCTCCCCTAACATTTCCACTTAACACAGATACCATAGAAAACAAGTATTTTCACGTTGGTGGGCTATTATCTGTAATGGTGGTGTTGTAGAACCATGTGCCGCTAAAAAGGGACATTATGATGATGGTTACCTAATATATATATATATATACACACATATATAGACATATACACACATATATATACATATACACACATATATATATACATACACACACATATATATACATATACACACATATATATAAATATACACACACATATATAGACATATACACACATATATATAAATATACACACATATATATACATACACACACATATATATACATATACACACATATATACATACACATATATATACATACACATATATATACATATACATATATATATATAAATATACACACATATATATACACATATACACACATATATATACATATACACACATATATATATACATACACACACATATATATACATATACACACATATATATACATATACACACATATATACATACACATATATATACATACACATATATATACATATACATATATATACATACACATATATATACACATACACATATATATACACATACACACATATACATTTACACACACACACACACACATATATATATATACACGCACACATATATATATATATACACGCACATATATATATATACATATATATATGATATATATACTGTATATAATCTATGCTTGATGCAGGTGTCTCAGTTGGTAGAACATGGTGCTTGCAACACTAGGGTTCTGAGTTCAATTCCCATGGGGGACCAGTATGAAAATGTATGCATTCACTACTGTGAATTGCTCTGGACAAGAGCTATGACAAATGTAAATTACAATGCCTAGCTGTTGAATGAGCACTGATACACTGTTCTTCATAGACCTGTGTTCAGGTAGCCACAATAGTGGAATTTGCAGTTCGCTTTCAAAATAAAAGTCCTCCATCACAAGAATTAACATAGTTAAAATGGAATCATGCCATATTGGGATGTTGTTATATAACAACCATTAGTTGAAATGTCAGTGTGGATTTATTAGAATTGCATTGGGGGCATACTTATATGCACTGTTGGTTCTGTGAATTGTGGTATCAGCCTACCTGGTGACACCAACAGATTACAGTTCTGAAGAGTTTACACAAATATTAGCGTCGTAGCTCAGATTAGGGAACTTTAACTGTGGGAAATCACCTCACTATACAGCCTATTGTGCGTATTGACATTCATATTGCAATGCACAGCCTTACCTACAGTATGGCTCTTGGGTCCATGAAATGGGGTATCAGCCTACTCAGTAACACACAAAGAACACAACTGTGAAGAGTTTTCACAAATATTAGTGTCATAGTACACATTGCAGGACTTTGAAACAGGTGTGAAATGAGCCACATTAACCCAATGAGTCCCACCGTAACGCCAGCGCGTTTTGGACTTCTACCACCTTTTAAACACTGTGTGTTGAGCTGCAGAAGGGCCGTACTATTGGATTCATCAATTTCTTCTGCATCCTTAAATACAAACCATTAGTCTGTGTGATTAACGGGGGCTGAGCTAGAGTGGTGTTGTGAGACAAGGGAGGATCCCGAAGGGGCCCAGGGACGGGTCTTTTCCAAATGGTTTGAGCTACAAACTATTGAGAAAAAAGTGGGACTAAAATTAAATCAAATTGTATCAGTCAAATGTGCTGAATTTCAACAGGTGTATTAGACCTTACAGTGAAATGCTTACTTACGAGCCCCTAACCAGCAATGCAGTTTAAACAAAGAATACAAAATAACAGATAAGAGAGAAATAAGTAACAAGTCATTAAAGAGCAGCAGTAAAATTACAATAACGAGACTATATACAGGGGGTACTGGTACAGTCAATGTGTGGTGGGGGCACCGGTTATTTGAGGTAATTGAGGTAATATGTACATGTAGGTAGAGTTATTAAAGGGACTATGAATAGATGATAACAGCAGAGAGTAGCAGTAGAACCCGCACACTGCTCTTGATATTATCACTGCTCTTTAATAAGTTTTAAGTATCGGCCTCACGGCCTTCGTGAAATCTCTGACGAAGGCTGTGAGGCCGATACATACAGCTTATTAAAGAGCAGTAATGCTATCAAGAGCAGTGTGCGGGTTCCTTCTTTTTTTCTCATTTTATTCAATTGTTACCATGCACCTGCAAATAAAGATAGCTCAGATGTGCGAGTGGCTTTTGAATTTTGAGCTTCAAACTATTAAAAGCTATCTATGAAAAACAGAGACTCTCATGAACATGTGCATGTAACAGAGCCACCCTTGTTTCTAGGAAACCATCAATAAAATCTATAATTTGACCAAATATTTAGGAAGAGGTCATAATTCCATGGAGTCTGTGAAGGAAGACACTATAACACTATATGGAAAAGGTGGTAGGCAAAACAAATAGATTTTTACCAAGTCAAATGAATGTATTATGTTGGTAGTTTCATTATGCTTGTATCTAAACCAAGGTAGATTTATTTTTACAGAATTTGGAGATTGTTGTGACGCACTAAGCGTAGTGGGTGTGGAGTCAGGCGCAGGAGGCAGTAAGTACTGAGTAGTGCTTTATTTAGGCACGGGGAAAATCGTGCGTGCCAAAACTCACGGGCGCATCAAACACGATACCCAAAACCAGGACCTAACAAGTCCAGAGGGAAAAACCCCAAAACGAAACACGCTACCAATACACTACCACACACAAACACAGTGGGAAAAATAAGACCGCACAAAGAGCAGGCGGGCCAACCAGTTTAAATAGCCCAACTAACCGTAAACAAGAAACAAGTGTAACTAATAAGACAAAACGAACAGAAAAGGGAAAAGGGATCGGTGGCAGCTAGTAGACCGGTGACGACGACCGACCAAACAGGAAGAGGAGCCACCTTCGGTAGGTGTCGGTGACGACAACTGCCCAAACAGGAAGAGGAGCCACCTTCGGTAGGTGTCGTGACAATTGTTCTACACATCAGTTGGGGTCAATATGAGTAAGCTTCAATATGAGGCCCTAAACCTAGCATGAAAGTGCATCCTTGTACCCATGTGGGCTAATATAGTCAAAATGTTTGCCTTGGGGTAAGTTGAACCAATGGCCATGGGGTAAGTTGAGCCAAAGGTTGAGCCAATGGCAAGTTGAGAAAAATGTTTTCTTCTCAGGCCTAAAGTTGAAATATGTAACGTTTTGGGCGACCGGACCAAATTAACATAGAAATGTGAGTTATAGATTGTCATTCTCATTTAAAGCTAGTCTAAGCAGTAGATATTTTCTATGTGCACTATTTCTATGCTTCCGGTTCTTAACTGTCCATATTTGTGGTTATTGAAAAGATATTTTGCAGCAGTTTAGATGGTACAATGATTCTCTACACTATACATTGATTGTTTTGCTACATACTTAAATTAGGTGTTTACTTATTAGAATTTGATCAACCAGGAGATGGCAGAGTGTTTTCTGCATATTGCACCTTTAATGCATGGCATTATTGCTGGGATGTAAGATAAGGCAGTAAGTACATTGCAGTATGAACGTTCAATACACTGGTGAGCTTAATGTCTCATTTCACACCGGTTTCAAAGTCCACCAATAAGTGCTATGATGCTAATATCTGTGAAAACTCTTCACAGTAGTGTTCTGTGGGTGTCACTGAGTAAGTGGGCTGATACCCCATTTCATGGACCTAAGAGCTATAGGTAAGCCTGTACATTGCATATACAGTGCATTCTGAAAGTATTCAGACACCTTCACTTTTTCCACATTTTGTGACATTACAGCCTTATTCTAAAATTAATTCCAATATTTATTTCACTCATCAATCTACACACAATACCCCATAATGACAAAGCAAAAACAGCACCTTTGGCAGCAATTACAGCCTTGAGTCTTCTTGGGTATGACGCTACAAGCTTGGCATTTGGGGAGATTCTATCATTCTTCTCTGCAGAACCACTCAAGCTCTGTCAGGTTGGATGGGGAGCGTCGTTGCACAGCTATTTTCAGGTCTCTCCAGAGATGGTCGAGCGGATTCAAGTCTGGGCTCTGGCTGGGCCACTCAAGGACATTCAGGGACATGTCCCAAAGCAACTCCTGCGTTGTCTTGGCTGTCTGCTTAGGGTCGTTGTCCTGTTGGAAGGTGAACCTTCTCCCCAGTCTGAGGCCCTGAATGCTCTGGAGCAGGTTTTCATCAAGGATCTCTCTGTACTTTGCTCTGTTCATCTTTCCCTCGATCCTAACTTGTCTCCCAGTCCCTGCCGCTGAAAAACATCCCTACAGCATGTTGCTGCCACCACCATGCTTCACCGTAGTGTGTTATTTATTTTTATTTAACCAGGAAGGGCTCATTGAGATTTTAAATCTGTTGGTATTGGCCAGGTGATGAGCGGTGCCTGGTTTCCTCCAGATGTGACGCTTGGTTTCATTAGACCAGAGAATCTTGTTTCTCATGGTCATAGAGTCCTTTAGGTGCCCTTTGGAAAACTCAAAGTGGGCTGTCATTTGCCTTTTACTGAGAGGTGGCTTCCGTTTTGCCACTCTACCATAAAGGCCTGATTGGTGGAGTGCTGTCCTTCTGGAACGTTCTCCCATCTCCACAAACGAACTCTGTCAGAGTGACCATAGGATTCTTGGTCACCTCCCTGACCAAGGCCCTCCTCCCCCGATTGCTCAGTTTGGCCAGGCCGTCAGCTCTAGGACGAATCTTGGTGGTTAGAAATTTCTTCCATTTAAAAATGGAGGATACTGTGCTCTTGGGGACCTTCAATGCTGCAGAAATGTGTAGGTACCCTTCCCCAGATCTGTGCCTCGAAACAATCCTGTCACGGAACTCTACAGACAATTCCTTTGACCTCATGGTTTTTTTCTCTGACATGCACTGTTAACTGTGGGACCTTATTCAGACAGGTGTGTGTGCCTTTCCAAATCATGTCCAATCAATTGAATTTACCACAGGTGGACTCCAATCAAGTTGTAGAAACATTTCAAGGATCATCAATGGAAACAGGATGCACCTGAGCTCAATTTCGAGTCTCATAGCAAAGGGTCTGAATCCTTATGTAAATAACGTATTTCTGTTGTTTTTCATACATTTGCAAACATTTCTAAAAACCTGTTTGCGCTTTGTCATTATGTGGTATTGTGTTTATATTGATGAGATAAAAAAAATATGTATTTTAGAATAAGGCTGTAATGTAACAAAATGTGGAAAAGATGAAGGGGTCTGAACCATTTCCGATTGCACTCTAAGTATAGCCCCCATGCAATATTAAAGTCTAATATATTCACAGTGAGATTTCAACTGCAATTAACTCATTTGTATTTTGTTGAATTTATATAACATCTCGACCTTGTTTAGCATTATCTAGTCCAAATATGGCATGATTCCACTATTTGTATCCGTTGAAATCGCTTTTTTATTTTTTATTCTGAAGCAAAACAGCAATCATCGTTATTGTGGCTAGCTTCAAACAGATTCCGCGCAGATAGGCTACCTATTTATAGCCAGTGCTTAATCATTTATAAATTGGGACGGTCCAGAACAAAAAAAGTGAGCGCAGAATCCTTTTTAATACCGCACAAATAAATGATCGAAATGTCAGGCTACTTTGATATTGACAAACTGAGATCAATAAAACGAACTGGTCTTGAATGCATCAATAGCCTATCAATAGCCTAGTCCTACGTGTGGAGACATATTGTTGGCTACAATATGACGAGAAATTATAGTCCTAAAAATGCTTTTCACTTTCACTGACTCACCCAATGATGCTCAGCTCACTTGCTGGTGATGGCGGATGCGCTCGTACAAAAATCTCTCTTGTTTTACTTTATAACATTATATTTGGAAGTTGATCTAATATTTTGGTAACCTACAGCATAGTCTTCTATTTTCAGCAGGAGCCATTTGCTTTCCAACCTGTGTTTTCCCTCGATTGTATTTGACAAATGGCTAAAGGCCTGTTTTGTCTGCATGCTGTTTTTTCGCTGAAAGATTTGCCTCGCGTTCCCGACTGTAGGATATTCCTTGTTATTTGGCTACAATCCACAGCTAGGCTATTTAAAAATAGAAGAAGCTATTGATCCTCTGTGGCTAAATTAGAGGCCTTCCCATGGTGTAGTAGGATATTCTGAATGATTTCATTTGTTTCTGAACAGACAGTGGTAATTATATAACTTTGGCAAATGCATATACATTCATCAGGGGTGCTGCAGTTCCTTCAGATCCCTTCGCGCGATTCTATAAGGAAATGCATATAGTGCAACGCTGGAGAGATGAGAGTTGCAGGCTCATGTCTATCAGAGCAGAGAGGGAGATATCATATGAAGTTAATCTCATTCTAGTTATGTGAGAGGTACTGGCACGCTTCTCACACAGCCACCGCCACCCGTTGGTCTCAAACGTAGGTTACAATGTTGAGCAAATCATAAATCCGACCCAGCCCACCCCGAATCAACACTTAGAATATTAGGCCCGGGCTGAAAAGCAACTTTTTAATATTACGTTTTTTTTTTGTGGGGGCAAGAGAATTAACGAATTGGCAACTCGAATGAACTTTTATCACTTTTCTTCGAATTTTTACATAGCAAAAAGTGTGAGAATAAAAATGTATGCCTATACGTCAATTCCCTGGCTATTGAGCGCTGCTGGTGCACGATATTAAATGTTGGAGGACCGCGCGTGCGGGATCCCAATTGCGCATTCGTGGAGGGCGTCAGTAACCAAAGAGGGTCGCGGTGTAGAGGAGATCTATATGATATATATCACCTCCTCCGCCCCGCTCAAACCTCGACCAGGGAACGAAACACCGGTACATGAGCGGGAGGACACCATTCAGAAAACCAACCCACAACTGACAGCTTTATCGCCGTTGAGAACACAGGTGAGGAAATGCTGCGAGTTTATTCACCGTCGGTCGTTATAATATTGTAAATTATAAATAATTTCACTTTCCGTGAGGTGTGAATTTTTGCAACGGAACAAATACATTGAATGTGCGGGAATCCAAATGAATAGCTTGCTGCTGCAGGTGGTCTTGGAACCATTTCCTTCCATTCTCCTTCCATTCACAGCATTATGTTTTAGCCTACTGAAATTACTCTAATTGTCTTGAGACATTATTATTTTAATGAACCCAAGATAGTAACCTGCTGACGACAGTTTCCCCTGAAAATGATCGTCCCTGGTCTTGTCTCATGATCCTGTTCATTGTGCATTTAACGAAGATAGGACTTCTGCATCTGTTCCATAGTGATTTATATAGAGTTCCTGTGCAGGCGGCTATTTAGATTGTCACTGGTTAACTAGCAGGGAGAGGAAAGCTTCAACCCCCTCTCATCCTCCCTTCCCCTCTTCCCTTCATCCACTATCCTCCCATTCTTATAGCCTGGCTGTGTGTTTCTGTTGTAATGACTTATTTGACCCATTCTCTAATGAGAGCAGCATTCAGAGCAGTCCTGTAAAGCAGAGTTTCCCCAAACACGGTCCTGGGGCCCCACCTGGGTGCACATTTTGCTTGATGATGAGTTGGTTATTTGAATCAGCTGTGTAGTGCTAGGGAAGTAAACCAAACCCAGTGTTGGGTCCCCACCTGGGTGCACATTTTGCTTGATGATGAGTTGGTTATTTGAATCAGCTGTGTAGTGCTAGGGAAGTAAACCAAACCCAGTGTTGGGGCCCCACCTGGGTGCACATTTTGCTTGATGATGAGTTGGTTATTTGAATCAGCTGTGTAGTGCTAGGGAAGTAAACCAAAGCCAGGGTTGGGGCCCCACCTGGGTGCACATTTTGCTTGATGATGAGTTGGTTATTTGAATCAGCTGTGTAGTGCTAGGGAAGTAAACCAAACCCAGTGTTGGGGCCCCACCTGGGTGCACATTTTGCTTGATGATGAGTTGGTTATTTGAATCAGCTGTGTAGTGCTAGGGAAGTAAACCAAACCCAGTGTTGGGGCCCCACCTGGGTGCACATTTTGCTTGATGATGAGTTGGTTATTTGAATCAGCTGTGTAGTGCTAGGGAAGTAAACCAAAGCCAGGGTTGGGGCCCCACCTGGGTGCACATTTTGCTTGATGATGAGTTGGTTATTTGAATCAGCTGTGTAGTGCTAGGGAAGTAAACCAAAGCCAGTGTTGGGGAAGCTACACTGTAAAACATTCCCCTGTAAATTTACAGCATTGTACTGGCAGCAGAGTTGCCAGCTAAATTATGTGATTTTACTTGACAGCAGGGATGCTGTAAAAACATTTACAGTAAGAAAAACAGTACTGCATTAAACAATACATATAGACTCAATGGTTGCAAAAATGGAAAGAGGTCTGTCCATGATGGGGTGTTTGCTCTGCCTTCTTGACACCTCAGTTGACCAGAGGTCCTAAAGGCCCTAGTTTTGTTGCACCTGGACTACTGCCCGGTTGTGTGGTCATGTGTAGTTGCACCTGGACTACTGCCCAGCTGTGTGGTCATGTGTAGTTGCACCTGGACTACTGCCCGGCTGTGTGGTCATGTGTAGTTGCACCTGGACTACTGCCCGGCTGTGTGGTCATGTGTAGTTGCACCTGGACTACTGCCCGGCTGTGTGGTTATGTGTAGTTGCACCTGGACTACTGCCCGGCTGTGTGGTCATGTGTAGTTGCACCTGGACTACTGCCCGGCTGTGTGGTTATGTGTAGTTGCACCTGGACTACTGCCCGGCTGTGTGGTCATGTGTAGTTGCACCTGGACTACTGCCCGGCTGTGTGGTCATGTGTAGTTGCACCTGGACTACTGCCCGGCTGTGTGGTCATGTGTAGTTGCACCTGGACTACTGCCCGGCTGTGTGGTCATGTGTAGTTGCACCTGGACTACTGCCCGGCTGTGTGGTCATGTGTAGTTGCACCTGGACTACTGCCCGGCTGTGTGGTCATGTGCGGCAAAGAAAGACATAAGTAAATTGCAGTTGGTCCTAAACAAAGCAGCACATATCACTCTTAGACGTATACGGAGGGAGTGTCAGTCACATTCATGTCAGTCTCTCCTGGCTCAAAGTTGAGGAGAGATTGACTGCATCATTATTGGTCTTTGTGTGAGGTATTGATGTGATGAAGGTACGGAACTGTCTGCTCAAGCCGTTGGCACACAGTTCAGACACTCATCAGTACAACACAAGACATGCAACCAGAGGTCTCTTCACAGTCCCTAGGTCCAGAGACTGGGAAGCGCACAGTATTAAATATCGCCATGACTACATGGAACTCTGCCACCCCAGGTAACTCAAGCTAGCAATAAAACCAGATTTATAATACAGATAAAAGAACACCTTACTGCACAAAGGGGACTGTGAAGACACACAGCCATTTTATATATATTGTATTGTAATAGGCACTGAATTATATATTAGACCTAGATATTGTGTGTACATACTGATATGTAGGCTATGTGTGACATTTTAAATGTACAGCATGTATTTCAGTCCTTGACTAATAATCAAATCAAATCAAATTTTATTTGTCACATGTGCCGAATACAACAGGTGTAGGTAGACCTTACTGTGAAACTTTTTTACGAGCCCTTAACCAACAATGCAGTTCAAGAAATAGAGTTAATAAAATATTTACTAAATAAACTAAAGTAAAAACCCAGATTTGTCCTTCGGACTGCCAAATGGTGAAATGTGATTCATCACTCCAGAGAATGCGTTTCCACTGTTCCAGAGTCCAATGGCGGGGAGCTTTACACCACTCCAGCCGACGTGGGATTGTGCATGGTGACGTTAGGCTTGTGTGCAGCTGCTCGGCCATTGAAACCCATTTCATAAATCTCCCAACGAACAGTTCTTGTGCTGATGTTGCTTCCAGAGGCAGTTTAGAACTGAGTAGTGAGTGTTGCAACCGAGGACAGACCGTTTTTACGTGCTACATGCTTCAGCCCTCGGCGGTCCCGTTCTGTGAGCTTGTGTGGCCTACCACTTCGCAGCTGAGCCGTTGTTGCGCATAGACTTTTGCACTTCACAATAACGGCACTTACAGTTGACCAGGACACCTCTAGCAGGGCAGGAATGTGATTAACTGATTTGTTGGAAAGGTGGCATCGTATGATGGTGCCATGTTGAAAGTTACTGAGGTGTTCAGTGAGGCCATTCTACTGCCAATGTTTGTCAATAGAGATTGCATGGCTGTGTGCTCGATTTTATATACCTGTCAGCAACTGATGTAGCTGAAATTACAGAATCAACTCATTTGAAGGGTTGTCCACATGCATTTGTATATATAGTGTAATTACAGTGCCTTCGGAAAGTATTGAGACCCCTTGACTCTCCACATTTTGTTACGTTACGGCCTTATTCTAAAATGGGTTAAATAAAAAATATCTATTTACGCATAATATCCCATAATGACAAAGCCAAAACAGGTTGATAGAATTTTTTGCAAATGTATTAAATATATAAACTGAGATACCTTATTTACATAAGTATTCAGACCCTTTTCTATGAGACTCAGAATTGAGCCTAGGTGCATCCTGTTTCCATTGATCATCCTTCAGATGTTTCTACAACTTGATTTGCGTCCACCTGTGATAAATTCAATTGATTGGACATGATTTGCATGTCAGAGCAAAAACCAGGCCATGAGGTCAAAGGAATTGTCTGTTGAGCTCCAATACAGGATTGTGTCAAGGGACAGATCTGGGGAAGGATACCAAAAAATGTCCGCAGCATTGGAGGTCCACAAGAACACAGTAGCCTCAATCATCCTTAAATAGAAGTTTGGAACCACCACAACTCTTCCTAGAGCTGGCACCCAGCCAAACAGAGCAAATGGAGAAGAGCCTTGGTCAGGGAGGTGACCAAGAACCCGACTGTCACTCTGACAGAGCTCCAGAGTTCCTCTGTGGAGATGGAAGAAACTTCCAGAAGGACAACCATCTCTGCAGCACTCCACCAATAAGGCCTTTATCATAGAGTGGCCAAACGGAAGCCACTCCCCATTAAAAGGCACATGACAGCCCGCTTGGAGTTTGCCAAAAGGCACCTGAAGAACTCTGAACATGAGAAACAAAATTCTCTGGTTTAATGAAACAAAGATTGAACTGTTTGGCCTGGATGTCAGGTGTCACGTCTGGAGGAAACCAGGCACCATCCCTACTGTGAAGCATGGTGGTGGCAGTATAATGCTGTGGGGATGTTTTTCAGTGGCAGGGACTGGGAGACTGGTCAGGGTTGAGGGAAAAATGAACGGAGCAATGTACAGAGATCCTTGATGAAAACCCTATTTCCAGAGCGCTCGGGGCCTCAGACTGGGGCGAAAGTTCACCTTCCAACAGGACAACAACCCTAAGCACACAGCCAAGACAACATGGGAGTGGCTTTGGGACAAGTCTCAATGTCCTTGAGTGGCCCAGCCAGAGCCTGTACTTGAACCCAATCTAATATCTCTGGAGGGACCTGAGCAGCGACGATCCCAATCCAACCTGACAGAGCTTGAGAGGATCTGCAGAGAAGAATGGGAGAAACTCCCCAAATACAGGTGTGCTAAGATTGTAGCTTCATACCCAAGAAGACTTGAGACTGTAATCGCTGCCAAAGGTGCTTTAACAAAGTACAGAGTAAAGGGTCTGAATACTTACCGTAATTGCTGGACTATTAGCACCCGAATATAAACCACACCCACTGAATTATTTAAAAATATGTATTTTGTACATAAATAAGCCGCACATGTCTATAAGCTGCAGGTGCCTACCGGTACATTGAAACAAATGAACTTTACACAGCCTTTAAACGAAACACTGCTTGTAACAAAAATAAATAGGCTTTAACGAAACACTGCTTGTAACAAAAATTAAACAGTAGCCTACCAGTAAAGTCATTGGTCACTATCTTCCTCCTCCTGTGCACTGAAACCACTGAAGTCATCTCCTTCGGTGTCGGAGTTGAATAGCCTCAGAATTGCTTCATCCGATGTTGGATCGTTTTCATTGTCGCTCTAGTCACTTTCATCCGGAGGCAAATACCCCGCTGAGCTCATGCTGCCCCTTCAACACGCAGCAGTCCAGCCTTTCGAAACCCGTTGATGATAGTGGATTTTTTGACAATGCTCTACGCTGTCAGGACCCACTGACAGACTTGACCATAAGTTGCTCTTCGCATGCGGCCCGTTTTAGTGAAGGATTTCTCCCCACTTGTCATCCAAGACTCCCACTGAACACGGAGCGCCACCTTAAATGCAGGATTTACACTGATGTCGAGTGGCTGCAAATACTTTGGGCCATCTGCTTTTCTTCCCTCTGAAAGGTTTGTTGTCTTTTTGCACTGAGTCAGTTCCTCACGCTGCTGTTTACATAGTCTTATAATCGACTCATTAAGGCCAAGCTCCCATGCAGCAACTCTCTTTCCTTTTCCAACAGCCAGATCGATCGCCTTCATCTTGAAAGCTGCATCATATGCATTTCTCCGCGTCTTTGCCATGATGAGGGTGACAAAATGACTACCGTAATCAGAATGATGGGAAGTTTGAGCGCGCTCGATTTACGTCACATTATGTGACGGTGCTCAGTTTTTTGGCGGCATGAATCTTGTGAAAGCGGGAAAAATCCATAAATTAGCAGTGTCATTGTATAAACCGCGAGGTTCAAAGTGTGGGAATAAAGTTTTATATAAATAAATAAAGGCTTATAGTCCGGAAATTATGGTATATAATAAATTATATATAAATTAGCAAAAACTTCTAAAACCTGTTTTTTGCTTTGTCATTATGGGGTATTGTGTGTAGTGTGAGGGAAAAGACAATTTAATAAATGTTTTAATAAAGCTGTAACATAACAAAATGTGAAAAAATGAAGGGGTCTGAATACTTTCCGAATGCACTGTATACAGTGACTACTGTGCCAAACAGACCAAGGTAATGGCCAGTACTCAACCATTTAAAGGTCAATTCATTTGTTTTTTCCTAAAATCATTACAGTTGAAAATGGTCAACAATTAAAAATTATATCCATTCTCCCCACATTCCAAATAATAAACAATTCAAACAATAAGTAATCAATCATTTCAAATTAGGCAAACCAAATAGTCATCCAATAAAACTAAAACAAAGGCAATCAAGCAGCCAAACAATCAAAAAAAGAATCCCCAAAATATGTCAGTCTATTCATATAGTCCGTCAGTCTTGCTGCCACTCCAATCTGTCCCCTTTACACATTTAATTGTTGGAGCACTACGATCACACATCAGTTAAACTCTCACTCACGGGTGCAACAAATGTAGCCTCTTACAAGGCACGCCTCAGAATATGTTAGAGACAGAAACAACAATACCATGCACCCACTAATGGCCAATGTTTTTGGCTCTAAAAAGTCAGTTGTACAACTAAAATGTGTCTAACGCATTTAACCCTCTGAAGAATCAGAGGGGTGCGGGGGCTTCCTTAATCGACATCCACGGCGCCCGGGGAACAGATTTTCACCTTGTTAGCTCAGCGATTCAATCCTGCAACCTTTCAGTTACTGGCCCAACACTAACCACTAGGCTATACTGTATTCTGTGTGGTGGAATTAAATTACATAGTAAAAAACGTAACTTGTTTTTGCGGTAACTTACAGGCAACCAGTTTACTGTAAGAAAAGGTACAGTATGTTACTGTAAATTCCAAATAAATTGTGGTTTAACAGTACATTGCTGTAAAGAAAGCACTTCTTTACGGTAATGTACTGTTAAACCAAAGTTTCTTTGAAACCAATATTTGAAATTGCCCGAACAGCACCAGAACATCAATCTTAAATGTATTTAGACTTTTGTTTCAGCAATATACCGCATTAAAACTAAAAGCAGATTTACCTAGCTCGGTGTACACCCTAGGAACCTCTAGAGGTAGCTATTCCTGTGAACGGGTTAGGCAAGTCAGGCGTCTATACTTCAACATCAAAGTTAGATAAGTTTATGACGTAGGGCCTTGTAAACAAAAAGGGAGTAATGTAGAGATCTACGAGTCTTTAGCGAGGGCCAGCCAACCTTTTGATACAGGATACAGTGATGAGTACCAAAACTGCACTATGGTAGATGGCATCCAAAGGTTTAAGAGTAGGAGCAGCTGCACTTTGATGAATAATATCACCATAATGAAGAACGAATAAAAAGTTTGACTGAATAATCTGCTTCCTTCTGCTTAGAGAAAGGCACAATCTGTTTCTGTAGAAAAAGCTAATTTAACTTAGCTTCTTAACCAGCTCCGCTATATGTTTTTTAAATGTCAAAATACATATCAATCAAAATACCTAAGTATTTTATGTGGGAACACATTCGATTGGAGAACCACCTAATGAGTGAACATGTAGTTCATCTGAAACATTCTTACAAGAGTTTGAAAATAACATGTATTTCGTTTTAAAATCAGCAAGGGATTCCTGCATGGCTATAAAATCTGACTGTAGTTTTTACACAGCCAGATCAACAGTTGGGGCAATAGCATCCCTAATACTATCATTCGCATATAGATGAAGTTTACAGTTTAACAGCTTGACCAATGGTGTTTATATAAATAGTGAAGAGAACTGGTCCCAAAATTGACCCCTGTGGTACACCTTTATGTACTTCAAGAAATTCAGACTTAACCTCATCAATCACAAATGGCCTGAGTTCTGTCACTAAGATGATCATGAAACCATGAACAGGTGTCAGAGCTCAGGCCTATCGAGGACAACTTATTCAATAAAATATCATGATCAACAGTTTCAAAAGCTTTTGACAGGTCCACAAACAAAGCAGCACATTTCATTTTAGCGTCTAAAGCATTGACAAGCTTGTTAACAACTAAAGTGATTGCTGTAATAGTACTATGCCCAGGCCTAAACACTTACTGGTTTACATTCAAAATACATTTCTCTGATAAAAAAAAAGAGCAAAATTGTACATTTTAACAATGATTCAGAAATCCTTGCTTGACAAGGAAGCCTTGAAATGGATCGATATTTATTAAAATCACTAATATCCTCGCCCTTATGGAGTGACAGCCCATTAGCTGCTTTCCATACTTTTTGAATATTTCCTGATAATGTTAAATACAAACGGTGGGTTATTGAGCCAACAATGATGGGCACTGCACACTTAAGCAGACCGGGAACAAATTGGTTGGCCCCTGTGGATTTCTTGTCTATTGCTAACAAAGCATCCAGGACTTATTTTTCTGTCAATAGCCTAAAAGAAAAGCTTTGACTATAATTTCTGATAATTCAGCAAGTTTCCCCTAGGCTTAGAAGTTTTTTTAAAGAGATAGCCCAGTGAAATAAAATGGTGATTAAATGCATCAATGATGGCATTTTTTTTCTCGTAATGAGACCAGTGTCTGAATTAATTTGGTGTGGCAGAGAGGAGGATGTAGAACCCTTCAGGGATTTGTGTAACGTCTACTTCCAACTCACACCCTCAAACATGTAGATCCTCCGAACGCAGCTCACTTTCCAGCCCACACTCTCAAACACCTAGATCCCCTGAACGCAGCCCACTCTCCAGATCCCAATCACCTGAATTCTAATCACCTGTTCACACACCTGTATGTCATGATCACACACTATTTAGTTCAGTTCTTTAGCCATCAGATTTCCTGTTATCTACCTATTGCCTGATCTCCCGGACTACGTTACTAGCCTTTTCCCTGCCTGTACTGTTGCCCTTTTGGACCCCCTGTGTATGACCTTCTGCCCGCCCCTGGACCCAGCTACCTGCCTCTTCCTGTGTATGACCTTCTGCCTGCCTCTGGACCCTGCTACCTGCCTCCTCCTGTGGTCCTTTACAAATAAACACCTGCTGCACCCTGCGCTTGAAACCAGCTCTCTGTCTCCCTTCGTGTTCATTACAATTTGATAGTTTTCAAAAATGTTGCCGGGTTCGCAGAGCGGTTATATAGTAATCAGATTTAGCCTTTCTGATTTGTCTTACACAGTGATTCTTCAGTTGCTTAAAAGCTTGCCAGTCTGGGCTTAAGCCTGTGTTTCTGGACTTGACCCAAGCATCATCTCTTTGATGAATGACTTCTGACAATTCTGGAGTGTACCAGGCATTCAATCTACCTTTTAACCCTTATTTTGTTTTAAGGAAGCATGATTATCCACGATAGTATTGAAGACATCTGCAAAAAGGCACAAAGCTAAATCAGGTTCAGGGATAGCAGAGATGCAATCAATGTCACTAAAATAAAAAATGTAAAAAAGCCTGGTCAGTTAAACTTTTAAAGTTCCTCTAGGTGATTACACAAGGCTTTGATTTTTGTATTCTCACATCTCTAACACAAACAACTGGGAAAGGGTCACTAATGTCTTGGGCGAAGACACCAGTAGAACTCTGGTGTATTCATTAAAATAAGATCAGAGTTGACTTTGAAGGATCTTTAGGGTTGGGCCGTGTAGGCTAAGTCACCAGCTGGGTTAGGTTTAGATCATTTACACATGCATTTTAGATTGTCTGAATCCTGCATTTCCCAATCATAATTTAGGTCACCCAGGATAAGGAAAAGACGACGAAGCGGTTAACTCCCTGTGCACAAAGGTAAGCCGAGGCACGACAGTAGACCCCTTCCAGCTTCATGCGTCTCACCTGACATGCGTAGTCGCAGTAGTCATCAGCTATTACTGTAAAGAAATACAGTATGTTAGAGTCATTTTTACAAGAGGCTTCCAATTACAGTTAATAACAGCATTTTTCTGCATTTACCCATAATGCAATTCAATCTGTAGCATTAATTCTGTAAAACACATTTAAGTTTATTTTTACCATTCATTCTACAGTGTATTCTGAAAATATGGTTTAGCAAGCCACCAATTAGATATGTTGGGAGTGTTAAGCAGCTGCACAGTTCAGAGTCAGACATTATCTGACTACTGTTTTCTCATTAAAGTCAGGCAGACAGTCATGCACTGATACCTCAGCACTCAGCCTGTCAAAAAAACAAACACTGAGGGAGAGAAGAGTGAATCTGGGGTGGTGGGAAGAGCACTTATTTCTTGTGCATGTGTGTGTTTTCATGCTCTGTGAAAATCCTTGGTGAAAGTGTGGCAAATCTTTGCTTCAGAGCCATCCTCCCGTTGAGTCTCTCCACAGCTCCTCAGCCCACATCCCAGACTAGTCTTCCCCTTTGAGAGGAGAGCTCTGGGGAAGGTGAGAGCTCTGGGGAACCAGGTTTCCATCCCAACTGAATAGGACAGATTGGCACCATGTTGTTTTGACAAACTGACTTGACTTCATCTCCTCCCTGCCTTTGGTGACGAGAACAGTTCATATGTAGTCGCTTCTGTTGTAACTGAGGAAACTGGATAAAGGGAGGGGGAAAGGAAGAAAGTGAGGGAGGGGAATCTGAAACAGACTTTGTACTATTCATCCATCATAGATTCAGGCAATGGCAAGAATATTTTAATAGTTAAGACTAAAGAGTACAGAAGAGCAAACCTCAAACCTAGAGGCAGTGAGGATATTGCATTTTTAAAAGTCAGTGTCTCAGTCAAACCCTGTTGTCTGTCAGAGACAGACAAGAGAGAAATAGAGAGAGAACCATAACTAAACAGCATGATTAGGGAGCCGTTGTTGATCAATGCCATGAAGGGTCAACAGGGTCTTTGATACACCCGAAAGAGAGAGCGATGTTTCCTGCCTCGTTTGTGTATAGCTTTGATCCTGTAATTAATGATATTACCCACAAACCTCCTCTGTTCCCGTTATCCCAGACAGACAGCAGACGTCTTATTTAGAGACACTGATGATTAGTCTAAAAGCCTGGAAGCAGGATGAAACAGTGAAGGGATTCTTCTTTTGTCAGGCGAGTAAGAGGGAACAGAAAAGGTTTCATACCTCGACAGGTTACGTCCTCAAACAAATAAAGACTGCTGGAGGAAGATCTTGCAGTCAAATTGAAATGTTTGAGCACCTTAGCATTGTCCCCCTCCTCTCTCCTGGCATCCTACTCTTGAGTTTTTATTGAAGCACACACCCAGCCAGCCCAAAGGCACCTCTATGGTCTCACTATTAAGTGACTGTTAAAATGTTTTGGTCTAAATGACTCCCTGGGTCCTGTGGCAGAGAGCAACGTGGTGTGAATACTGATCTCTTCCAGGGCCTTTTCCCCCTAAAGCAGCATTCTGCAGTTGCTACATCCATTTTTGGACTTATAAATTACTGATATATATACCCATTGATTCTTGAAGAATATAACTTAGAAATGCCAATAAACTTAGTTCAACTGTCATATCCCACCATACTCCAATATTTGTAAACCAAAGTAGATTTATACAACACTGTATAGCCTCGAAACATGGTTAAAAAACATTTTGTATATATTGGCGTCTTTGCATCCATAGCTCTGTCTGTGAATTTGAGAGCGGTTACATTTCCCCAGGCTTGGCCCCAGTGATGTACTGGGCTGTATGCACTACCCTCTGTAGCACCTTACAGTCAGATGTCGAGTAGTTGCCATACCAGGTGGTGATGTAACCGGTCAGGTGTTCTCGATGGTGCAGCTGTAGAATTTTTTTTGAGGATCTGGGGACCCATGCCAAATCTTTTCAGTCTCCTGAGGGGGTAAAGATATTGTCGTGCCCTCTTCACAACTGTCTTTGTGTGTTTGGACCATGATAGTTTGTTGGTGATGTGGACACCATGGAATTTGATACTCTCGACCCTGGTCTCTGACCTCCTCCCTATAGCCTGTCTCGTTGGTGATCAGGCCTACCACTGTGTCGTCAGCAAACTTAATGATGGTGTTGGAGTCATGCTTGGCCATGCAGTCGTGGGTGAACAGGGAGTACAGGAGAGGACTAAGCACGCACACCTGAGGGGCCCCGGTGTTGAGGATCAGCGTGGCAGATGTGTTGTTGCCTACCCTTACCACCGTCAGTAAGTCCAGGATCAAGTTGTAGGGGGAGGTGTAGGAAAGGGCAGTGTGGAGTGCGATTGAGATTGCGTCATCTCTGGATTTATTGTGGCGGTATGGATTTATTGGGGCGGTATGCGAATTGGAGTGGGTCTAGGGTTCTGGCATGATTGCATTGATGTGAGCCATGACCAGCCTTTCATGGCTACCGACGTAAGTGCTACGGGGCAGTAATAATTTAGGCAGTTTACCTTCGCTTTCTTGGGCACAGGGACTATGGTCTTTTTGAAACATGTAGGTTAAAAATGTCAGTGAAGACACTTGTGAAGTGAAGACAGTTGGTCCGCGCATGCTTTGAGTACACTTCCTGGTAATCCGTCTGGCCCTGCGGCTTTGTGAATGTTGACCTGTTTAAAGGTCTAGCTCACATCAGCTATGGAGAGCATGATCACACAGTCATCCAGAACAGCTGGTGCTCTCATGCATGCTTCAGTGTTGCTGGGTTTCCCTTTGTAGTCTAATATTTTTCAAGCCCTGCCACATCCAACGAGTTCCTCCTATAATCCATGAAGGAATGTGTTGAACAGGGATTCGTAATCCAGGCACTATCAGCAGCCAAAGTGAGGAAATCAACAGCATATTCCGCCACACTGCGGGAGTCTTGGCGAAGCTGGAGTATCTTCCAGGTAGACTATCTCCCGGACAACAGAGAGTCGAAAACCTTTTTCACCTCAGCCACGAAGTCCTCCAGGCTGAAACACACGGCAGATTGTTGTTCCCACACTGCCGTCGCCCAGGCTAGAGCCCTCCCGGACATTAGCGTCAGGCTGCAGCTCGAAAATGAGGGAACACTGGCAGAGAAGCACTGCTGACTGCGGTGTTGCTGGGGGACTGGGAGGCTACTGTCGGCTGCCTCACAGATTATCCAGCAATGTATTCAAGGCACAGTCATAGCGTTCTGCTAATGTCTGGAATCCATCCAGAAGACCCAAAAGTAACTCTTCATGTCTCTTAATTGTGGCTCCTTCTGAGGAGATGTTGTTGCGGAACTGGTCCGCGTCTGCTGATTCAGTCATGGCCAGTTCGTACTATCAGACCTCAGGATAAGACCCAGAAAAAACTAAGGTTTATTACAAAAACAGGGGTCAGGCAAACTGCAGGTCTAGGGCAGACAGAGGTCAGTAATCCAGAACATATTCCGAAAGGTACAGAACGGCAGGCAGGGTCAGGGCAGACAGAATGGTCAAAACTGGGAGAACTAGAAAACAGGAGTACAGGAAAAGCGCTGGTAGGCTTGACAAGACAAGATGAACTGGCAACAGAGATCACAGGTATAAATACACAGTGAATAATGGGGCAGATGGGTGACACCTGGAGGGGGGTGGAGACAAGCGCAAAGACCGGTGAAACAGATCAGGGTATGACACCCAGTGTCTGTTAGAAAGCAGATTGGACCAGGTTACCCTCTAGGATTTTGCCTGTGCTTAGCGCTATTCTTTTTCTTTTCATCTTAAAAGCTCCCTAGTCTTTGCCGATTTATAAGCATACCCATAACAGGATGAATCCACCACCATGCTTTAAAATATGAAGAGTGATACTCGGTGATGTGTTGGATTTGCCCCAAACATAAAGCTTTTTATTCAGGACATAAAGTTAACCTCTTTTCCACATCTTTTTGCAGTTTTACTTTACTGCCTTGTTGTTAACAGGATGCATGTTTTGGAATATTTTTATTCTGTACAGGCTTCCTTCTTTTCACTCTGCATTTAGGGTGGTATTGTGGAGTAACTACAATGTTGTTGATCCATCTTCAGTTCTCTCATCACAGCCATTAAACTATTTAACTGTTTTAAAGTCACCATTGGCCTCATGGTGGGTGAAATCCCTGAGCGGTTTCCTTCCTCTCCGGCAACTGAGTTAGGAAGGGCGCCTGTATCTTTAGTGACTGGATGTATTGATACAGCATCTAAAATGTAATTAATACTTCACCATGCTCAAAGGGATAGTCAATGTCTGTTTTTTTCTACCAGTAGATGCCCTTCTTTGAGGGGCATTGGAAAACCTCCCTGGCCTTTCTGGTTGAATCTGTGTGTGAAATTCACTGCTCGACTGAGGGAGATAATTGTATGTGTGGGATACAGAGATGAGGTAGTCATTAAAAAAAATAATGTTTAACACTTATTTCACACAGAGCAAAGTTTTACTCCTGAACTTATTTAGGCTTGGGGTTGAATACTTATTGACTCAAGGCAGTTCAGCTTTATTTTTTATTATTTTGTAAAAATGTCTAAACATAATTTGACATTATGGGGAAATGTGTGTAGGCCAGTGACACAAAATCTCAAATTCAGGCTGTATCAAAACAAAATGTAGGTAAAGACCAGCGGTGTAAATACTTTCTGAAAGCACTGTACATCCCCACACAGATAGATACAGACCCTCAGGACAATCTGAATTAAATAAACAATTCTAATAATATACAGTGCATCTAAAACAAAATCACAAAAGTAGTGCACTGGGCCTTTACTAGTCCTGTATTAGCGATCGATATAGCCATCTGTAGCGTGGGAAAAACATTTTTCAGCACAAAAATCCAGGTTCAACTGAAACCGGTGTGTTTAAGTCCAGGTTCTACTTAAGCATGGTTCTACTGAAACAGGCCTGTTAAAATTCCAGTTCTACATGCAGCCTGTTAAATTAGTCAGGTTTGCATCTCACATTTACATTTACATTTAAGTCATTTAGCAGACGCTCTTATCCAGAGCGACTTACAAATTGGTGCTTTCACCTTATGACATCCAGTGGAACAGCCACTTTACAATAGTGCATCTAGGTCTTTTAAGGGGGGGGGGGGAGGGGGAGAAGGATTACTTTACCCTATCCTAGGTATTCCTTAAAGAGGTGGGGTTTCAGGTGTCTCCGGAAGGTGGTGATTGACTCCGCTGTCCTGGCGTCGTGAGGGAGTTTGTTCCACCATTGGGGGGCCAGAGCAGCGAACAGTTTTGACTGGGCTGAGCGGGAACTGTACTTCCTCAGTGGTAGGGAGGCGAGCAGGCCAGAGGTGGATGAACGCAGTGCCCTTGTTTGGGTGTAGGGCCTGATCAGAGCCTGGAGGTAGTGAGGTGCCGTTCCCCTCACAGCTCCGTAGGCAAGCACCATGGTCTTGCATCTCCATAAGAACACGTCAGTACTTCAATCCACGGTTTATTTTATTTCACCTTTATTTAACCAGGTAGGCCAGTTGAGAACAAGTTCTCATTTACAACTGCGACCTGGCCAAGATAAAACAAAGCAGTGTGACAAAAACAACAGAGTTACACAAAAGAAAAGTAAAGTAATAGCTATGTACAGTGTGTGCAAATGTAGAAGAGTAGGGAGGTAAGGCAATAAATAGGCCCTAGAGGTGAAAATAATTACAATTTAGCATTAATACTGGAGTGATAGATGATTATGTGCAAGTAGAGATACTGGGGTGCAAAAGAGCAAGAGGGTAAGTAATAATATGGGGATGAGGTAGTCTGGTGTGCTATTTACAGATTACCTGTCTACAGGTACAGTGATCGGTAAGCTGCTCTGACAGCTGATGCTTAAAGTTAGAGAGGGAGATATAAGCCTCCAGCTTAAGGGATTTTTGCAATTCGTTCCAGTCATTGGCAGCAGAGAACTGGAAGGAAAGGCAGCCAAAGGAAGTGTTGGCTTTGGGGATGACCAGTGCAATATACCTGCTGGAGCGTGTGCTACGGGTGGGTGTTGCTATGGTGATCAGTGAGCTGAGATAAGGCAGGGCTTTACCTAGCAAAGACTTGTAGATGACCTGGAGCCAGTGGGTTTGGCGACGGATGTAGTGAGGGCCAGCCAACGAGAGTATACAGGTCGCAGTGGTGGGTAGTATATGGAGCTTTGGTGACAAAGCAGATGGCACTGTGATGTTTAAATGGGTGTATTTCAATTATACAGCATCAGGTTTCAAAGTGTATTCTCCACGTGCACAGGATACAAAGGTGTAAAACAGTGAAGTGACATTTTTACATTGAGAGCTCTTTCCCAACAATGCAGTGATGATGATGATGATGATGATAATAATAATATAAAATATATTTTTTAAGCACAAGAACTATGATAAAGAAATGAGAATGCAAGTATATACAGATCAGTGCCAGTGCACTTGAGTGGTTGAGGTGGGTTTATACATAAGTGACTGGTAGTAGGATATACATGTAAAAAAGTGACTTGTAGCAGGAATATAGAAATAATATACTAATATAAAAGTAAAATATACATGTAAACAGGAGTAATAGTGATCAGTAGTAGGATAAATACTAATGTTAATTGCAATAAGTAATCAATGGACAGAAGCGTAATGGAGTAATCAAATCATTTTAGCAACAGCGTAGGTTGTGTCTGAGTGGGTAGAAACCTGTGGATGTGCATACATATAGGCTGTGTGGGTAGTCTGTGGGAGAAGGAGAGCAGTAGTTGTTCTCCATTTAACAGTCTTATGGCCAGGGGATAAAAGCAGTCTAAGGAGTCTGTTGGTCTAAGCCTTGATGCACCTGTACTGTCTGCCGGACGGGAGCATGGAGAATAGGCCATGTCTCGGGTGGCTGGAGTCTTTGGCAAGTTTTCTGACCTTTCTCAGACGCCGTCTATCATGTACATTCTGGATGGCTGGGAAATCTCCCCCAGTAATGCGTTGGCCCGTCCTTAATACCCTCTGTATGGCCTTCCGTTCGTGGGCGGTGCAGTTGCCATACTAGACGGTGATACAATCAGTCAGGATGCTCTCAATGGTGCAGCTGTAAACATTCCTAAGGATTTGAAAGGCCATGCCAAATCGTTTCATCCTCCTGAAGGAAAAGAGGTGTTGCCATGCTTTTTCTGGTGTAAGAGGACCATGTCAAGTCCTCGGTGACGTGAACACCAAGGAACTTGAAGCTGTTGACCCTCTACACTGTGGCCCCATCATGGATGGGGGTGTGGCCACACAGTCGTGGGTAAACCGTGAGTACAGGAGGGCGCTAAGCACACGGCGTGTTGAGATTCAGCATGGTAGTGGTGGTGTTGCCTACTCTCACCACCTGGGGTCAGTCCATCAGGAAATCCAGGATCCAGTTGCAGAGGGAGGTGTTCAGTCCCAGGGACCTGAGCTTAGTGATGAGCTTAGAGTGCACTATTTGTTAGGGATCCCCATTAGCTGTTGCCAAGGCAGCAGCTACTCTTCCTGGGGTCCAAACACATGAAGACACTTACATTTACATATAAACAGTACATCGTATAACATTACTACATCACTACATATCTACAGTACAAAATGTATAATACCACCACACCATACCAGCAATATTACAATGTACGTGTGTAGAGTGCGTGTGCTATCGCTTGTGTGCGTATGCGTGTGTGTGTGTGTCTCTTCACAGTCCCCGCTGTTCCATAAGGTGTATTTTTTTTTATTTTTTATGTTTTATCTAATTCTACTGCTTGCATTCATTACCTGATGTGGAATAGAGTTCCATGTAGTCATGGCTCTATGTAGTACTGTGTGCATCCCATAGTCTGTTTTGGACTTGGGAATTGTGCAGAGACCTCTGGTGACATTCGTGTGGGGTATGCATGGGTGTCCAAGCTGTGTGCTAGTAGTTTAAAACAGACAGCTCAGTGTATTTAGCTTGTCAACACTTCTTACAAAAACAAGTAGTGATGAAGTCAATCTCTTCCTATTTTAGCAATGAGAGATTGACATGCATATCATTAATGTTAGCTCCCCGTGTACTTTTAAGGGCCAGCCGTGCTGCCCTTAAAAGTCCCTCTTTGTGGCACCTGACCACATGACTAAACAGCAGTCCAGGTGCGACAACTAGGGCCTGTAGGACCAGCCTTGTTGGTAGTGTTAAGGGAGAGCTGCGCTTTATTATGGAAAGACTTCTCCCCATCCTAGCTACTGTTGTAACAATATGTTTTGACCATGACAGTTTACATTCCAGGGTTACTCCAAGCAGTTTAGTCACCTCAACTTGCTCAATTTACACATGATTCATTACAAGATTTAGTTGAGGTTTATGGTTTAGTGAATTATTTGTCCCAAATACAATGCTTTTAGTTTGAAATATTTAGGAAGCGGGTATAAGGGTACAAGGTGAGACCCAGATGCAGACACAGGAGGCAGATGGTTTGAGTCTCTGGTATTTATTATAATCCAAGGGGTAAGCAAGAGAATGGTCGTGGACAGGCAAAATATCAAAACCAGGTCAAGTCCAGGAGGTACAGAGTGGCAGGCAAGCTCGAGGTCAGGGCAGGCAGAAAGGTCCGGCAGGTGGGTTCAGAGTCAGGTCAGGCAAGGCAAGGGTCAAAACCGGGAGGACTAGCAAAAGAGATAAGAAAAAGTAGGCGCACGGGAAAAACACACTGGTTGACTTGACAAGACAAACTGGCACATAGACAGGAAACACGGAGATAAATACACCGGGGAAAATAAGTGACACCTGGGGGGGTGGAGACAATCACAAGGACAGGTGAAACAGATCAGTGTGTGTGAAAGCAGAAGTATAGAGTCATGATCTGATTTGCCGAAGAGGGAACGAGGAAGAGCTTTGTATGCTTACTTGTGGGTTGAGTAACACTGGTCTAGGACTTTATCACCCCTAGTGGCAAAGGAGACGTGTTGATAGAAGTTGGGCATCAAATGTCTTAGTTATGCAAATGTTTACAATCGCCAGGAAAAAGAAAAGCAGCCTCCAGGTGCATGGTTTCCTGCTTGTTTATAGCCTCGTACAGTTCGTTAAATGCCAACTATATGTTGTTGCTGTTGTTGTCCTGAAGTGGAATTTACACAGCAGTCACAGTAACCGATAAACTCTCTCAGGAGGTAGAAGAGTTGGCATTTGACCATCAGGTATTCCAAGATGGGTGAACAATAGGTTGAGACTTCTACTGAGCTAGAGTCTGTTCACCATCTGTTGTTGATGACGAGACATACCCCTACCCATCTGGATTTTCCTGAATCCAATGACCTGTCTGCTCGGAGAATGGAGAATCCACCAAGTTGGATAGCCATGGGGGTTATCTTGTCCGAAAGCCATGTTTCAGAAAAACAGAGAATGCTACTGTCACGAGAGTCCCATTGATAGCAAATCTGTGAGGTCATCCATCTTATTATCAAGTGACTCAGTGTTGGCAAATAGAATGGAGGGAAGGGGTGGCCGGTTTTCCCTTTCCCTTAATTTCACCAGGAAACCAGCTCTCCTGCCTCTTATTCATCGGCATTTCCTCTTGGGTAGCCGAAGATTGGATTGGAGGTACACAAAAAGCCCAGGGTAGATGAGTTGAGGCTGGAATTGAGATTAGTAACTGCTGATCTAAGGTTCAAAAGATTTTGTTGATCATAAGAAAAGATGGTGAATACATTTAATGCAAAAAAAGTAAAGATAAATGCCAAAATAATCACAAAATAGCAAAGCCATATAGTACGCCACCATATTGCATCAGGTATCAGCCCTATAATTTCCTGCTTTTGAACCTCACGCAGAATTGTGTCACTCTCTCTGACTGAGCAGTGCTCCACTGTATGATTGCTGTAAGTGAAAGACTTGAAGGCAGCATGAGGCATAGGTTATCCCTTTGCTGCTGTTGGAAGATTGGCTCACTAAAGACTGTCAATCAACATCACACACACACACACTGACAGACTGCCGAAGAGTTTAAATGTACCACTCTGGTGAGAAACACAACATACAGTACCAGTTAAAAGTTTGGACACACTTACTCATTCAAGGGTTTTTCTTTATTTTCACTAATTTCTACATTGTAGAATAATAGTGAAGACATCAAAACTATGAAATTACACATGGAATCATGTAGTAACCAAAAAAGTAGTATCAAAATATATTTGATATTCTTCAAAGTAGCCACCCTTTACCTTGATTACATTTACATTTACATTTAAGTCATTTAGCAGACGCTCTTATCCAGAGCGACTTACAAATTGGTGCTTTCACCTACTCTTGGCATTCTCTGAACCAGCTTCATGAGTTAGTCACCTGGAATGCATTTCAATTAACAGGTGTGCCTTGTTAAAAGTTTATTTGTGGAATTTCTTTCTTTCTTAATGCGTTTGAGCAAATCAGTTGTGTTTTGACACGGTAGGGGTGGTATACAGAAGATAGCCCTATCTGGTAAAAGACCAAGTCCATATTAAGGCAAAAATAGCTCAAATAAGCAAAGGGAAACGACAGCCCATCATTACTTTAAAACATGAAGGTCAGTCAATCCGGAAATTTTCAAGAACTTTGAAAGTTTCTTCAAGTGCAGTCGCAAAAAACATCAAGTGCTTTGATGAAACTGTCTCTCATGAGGACCGCTACAGGAAAGGAAGACCCAGAGTTATCTCTGCTGCAGAGGATAAATTCCTTAGAGTTAACTGCACCTCAGCCCAAATAAGTGCTTCATAGAGTTCAAGTAACAGACACATTTCAATATCAACTGTTCAGAGGAGACTGCGTGAATCAGGGCTTCATGGTCGAATTGCTGCAAAGGAACCACTACTAAAGGACACCAAAAAGAAGAACATACTTGCTTGGGACAAGAAATATGAGCAATGGACATTAGAACTGTGAAAATCTGTCCTTTGGTCTGATGAGTCCAAATTTGAGATGTTTGGTTCCAACCGCTGTGTCTTTGTGAGACACAGAGTAGGTGAACAGATGATCTCCGCATGTGTGGTTCCAACTGTGAAGCATGGAGGAGGTGTGATGGTGTGGGGGAGCTTTGCTGGTGACATTGTGATTTATTTAGAAAAATGCACACTTATCCAGCATGTCTACCACAGCATTCTGCAGCGATACACCATCCTATCTGGTTTGCGTTATCATTCGTTTTTCGACAGGACAATGACCCAACACACCTCTAGGCTGTGTAAGGGCTATTTGACCAAGAAAGAGAGTGATGGAGTGCTGCATCAGATGACCTTGCCTCTACAATCACCTGACCTCAACCCAATTGAGATGGTTTGGGATGAGTTGGACCGCAAAGTGAAGGAAAAGCAGCCAACATGTGCTCAGCATATATGGGTACTCCTTCAAGACTGTTGGAAGCATTCCTCATGAAGTTGGTGTGCAATGCTGTCATCAAGGCAAAGGGTGGCTACTTTGAAGAATCTAAAATCTATTTAGATTTAACACTTTTTTTGTTGTTGCTTACAACATGATTCCATATGTGTTATTTCATAGTTTTGATGTCTTTACTATTATTCTACAATGTAGAAAATAGTCAAACATTTAGAAAAACCCTTGAATGAGTAGGTGTGTCCAAACTTTTGACTGGTACTGTATGTAATAAATACAGTGTATTACTATAATACTGTCATAAGAGGTTGGTGGCACCTTAATTGGGGAAGACAGGTTCATGGCTGGAAAGGAATAAATGGAATGGAAACCATGTGTTTGATACCATTTCATTTAATCCATTCCAGGCATTATTATGAGCTGTCCTCCCCTCAGCAGGTTTCGGGAAGATCCACCGTTTTAGCAATGTTTCACTGTGTGTGTTTGTGTACTTAATGATATGTGAGTTTATCTGACTTGAGCTGTGCTTTTCTTCTATCCATCCGTCACAAATAGAATGTCAGAGTTTCTATGACAACTGTTGTTATTCCTTCCTGCAGAATGGGAGAAGGAATGTACTGTAATGGCATCACACCTATCGCACCCTGAAATGGTTTCTCACAGCTGACTAGAAATATACAGCTATACAGCATAGAACAGATGTAGGCTCAGTACATGGTCAGACAGTAGACCGCAGAGACTGGATAATTATGTGTGAAGTAATTACTATCTTTCCGGTGTTTTCCATATTGAATGTATTATAGTGTACTGTTTTTTTTGTGTATTTGTATGCTGTATGCTGTCTTTGTATGCTGTCTTCACAAAATGAATTTCCATGTAAACGGACAATAAGGTATATCGTATCGTACAAGGTAATCAGCATGATGAGTTTCTTCAGGGTCATATGAAAGCTGCTGAATGCACTCAGTTTCCCCTTTTTTGATAAACTAAAAAGAAGAGGCAGCTATAGTGATGGCCACGTAGCACAGCTAAATACCCCTATCCTTTGCACTTTAATTTGCACCAAACATTTAATGTCCAATCAAATAATAACCCAACATAGTTGGGTCACAGTCTTCATTTCAAATATCAAACAGACACCTTTTATTGAATATTGATGTCTATACAGGGCTCATGTGTAAAAAGACCTTGGTCTCAGCATGACTAATCATGTTAATGATCATATTAATGCTTCAAATCATGCTTATCCAACAAAAAATTGGAATAGATGCTTGATCATTTATATGTATCTTTAAAGCCTACCTGCCATTCCCTTTATATTCTGTGTGCTTACCTTATGGCCTGAGTTAACCTGTGGAGTGGTGCCTGTTCTACTGTGTAGACCTCAGTTAAATATGTATCTATGTTTGAGGTGGTAGTGTTACGCCCCTGAAAACAGGGGAGAAATAATCACGACAGTGATACGGTGTTGTATTCTCAATTTAACGTATAGTTCAATCATTTCACAAAAGTAACACATTACAAAACAACAGAAAACCCATTATACAAATAACACAGCAAAATATATTATTAACAACACGCACGTTCATTCACAATCGACATAAAATGGCAGCTACTCTCAGTACCATGCTATTCTTCACTTCAACCGAGCAGGGCTAATATTACTCTCTTCAAACTTAACTCTAACTTCCTCAAGACGTTACTAAAACACACCTTAAACACTCTTGACATGTTAGCGAGTTATAACATTTAAATTACTATTTTTATCATCAATAAAGTACCTGAAAACAGGGGAGAAATAATCACGACAGTGATACGGTGTTGTATTCTCAATTTAACGTATAGTTCAATGAGAAAAGACCGCGATTTTCCCCAGGAATATGGGTGGAGACCAGAGCAATCGATCTCCGGCTCATAGATTAAGAACATTTCGTAGATCACAGATTAACACTTTTAGGCACTACAAAATAAAGTAATCAATATAACGTTTACACATTACTCTCACAATTCGTACCCTTTGACAGATTTGAACTTTAACACAATTATATGAATGTTATCAATCTCTATCAACTAATACTGAATGCATCTTTTTAACCTTAGATGTTTTAAGATCCCCACATACTATGAACTTACTAATACTTTTTTAATGTAATACAGGCTATGAATATTTCCTTTAACCTGTCACACTCTCCCCGACAAAATAAATGTTGTCCCAACATTACCAACATTGTCTTCTTCAACAGTCCGTATGCACTGGACCTAGAAAATCCTCTTCTGTAAGGTAGTACTTGAGCAGAAGTCACGGGTCACAGTTCAAATATAAGTAACAAGTTATATTCACAGTCCATATCTGTTGACCAGCTATATAACATAAGCAGTATTTTCTCATACTATTGATCAACAGTCCATCAATTTTAATGATCTATATGCATAGTCTGTAAATTGTCTCTTTTGACAGTCTGTGAAATCAGATAGTAGTCCATGGTCAAACATGTCAACTCTGTAGTCTCATGTTTGCTGAAGCCCATACATGTAAGGTGGCTGAAAGTAACATTGCTGTAGTGATGGCAGCCATGGAACCCGTCCTGGTGCAGAGTAGACAGGGAACAACTGTGGCTGTGGCTGTATACTGTAGCAGGAAGGGATACCAAGCTGATCATAGGTGATACGTCTTGGAGGGTGTCTCTCTCTTTGTGGCAGCTGGTAGGTTGGTTCCTCAGGTTCAGCAGCATCAGTATATGAAGGAAAGGCACTTGGTGGACGATCATCAGGCAAATTTTCAGCAGGCAAGTTACTCTCCTCAGCAGGCAGGTCTTTAACTGTTGTTGTCTCCTCCAGCCGCTTTTCAACAAGAGGCTGTGCTGGTAGCGTATCAGGGACTGGCACTGCAACTGTCTGTTTCACTGTTGGGGGTCTGTGTTCCCACTCTCTCGCTGGTTTAGCATTCCTCTCCTCAGGTACTGTAGGAGATGTGGGAACCTGTAGCGGCTCATGATGAAGGTCATATTCATCCCCATTGTCTTCATCAGAATTTAGAGTCTGTGATGCAGGCTGGTGTCTCCTCGTTTTCTGACTTTTGTCCACTTTGGTCATTTCTGGTTGTGTCTCAAAAGGTAAGTGGTCACAGGACATGAGCAGATTTCTGTGCAGGACCCTGGAGCGTCCCCTACCCTTTTCTGGTCTCAATTCATAAATCGGCAGGTCTGAACCCATTTGTCTCACTACTGTGTGAATTGTATCTTCCCAATAGTTGCAGAGTTTTCCTAGTCCTCCTCTTGGTGTCAGGTTTTTAATCAGAACTCGCTCGCCAGGCTGTAGCACTGAACTCCTAACTTTAGTGTCATAGTACTTCTTACTTCTTTCAGCGGGTTTCTGAGCATTTTCATTTGCAATGGCGTATGCTTCTTCCATCCCTCGTTTCCAGTTCTCCACGTATTCTCGCTGGTTACTGGAACCTGCCTCTGTGCACAATCCAAAGAGCATATCAACTGGAAGCCTTGGTGATCTCCCAAACAGAAGATAAAATGGTGAATAGCCAGTCACTTCGCAACAGGTGCAGTTATAGGCATAAACCAGTTTGTTCAGAGACTCCTTCCAATTTGACTTTTGTGTCTCAGTTAGTGTCTTTAACATTTGCAACAATGTTCTGTTCATGCGTTCCGCTTGACCGTTTCCCATCGGGTGATAGGGTGTTGTCCTGGACCCCGCCATGCCACTGAGTTTCTTTAACTGATGGAACATCTGATTTTCAAATTCTCCCCCTTGGTCATGGTGGATGCGGGACGGGAACCCAAACTTCAGGGCAAAGTCATTGAAGATGAGATTTGCAGCAGTTTTACCTGACTTTGATGTGGTGGCGTAGGCTTGAGTGAAACGTGTAAAATGATCAACAATCACGAGGATGTACTCATATCCCCCTTTGCATCTGTCGAGATGAAGGAAGTCAATACATACCAGTTCAAATGGCTGTGTTGTCAGAGGAGCTCTTGTTGCATGGGCTGGCTTTTTCTGCTTGACACAGCTACAAGTTTTAGTCACATAGTGCTCGATGTCAGATTGCATATATGGCCAGAAGAAGCGGTCACGTACTAGTGATACAGTGCGGTCAGTACCTTGGTGTCCCATGTTATTGTGCAACTCTTCCATCACTTTACCTTTGTACTGCTCTGGTAGAACTAACTGCTTGCGGGCTGTAGTGATTCTGTACAGAATGCCATCACTATCTATTGTCAATTTGTCCCATTCTCTGAATAGGCATTTTGTCTTTGGACTGAATTTCTTTTGCTCTTTAACTGGCGGTTTGGAACCCGACAGTTTGAAATTGAGCACAGGACGGATGACCGGATCAGATTCTTGTGCTTCTCTTATCCCATCTTTTGGGATCGAGCTGGTTGTTGCAGTGGTTGTCTCACCTTCAGCTGATACTGACATAGATACAGCTGAAAATGACCAAGGTACAACAGCCTCTTTCTGTACCTCAACTGCTTGTATCGTGGCGGCGATGGTGTCTGGTGGAAGCTCCTCAGAACATTCTCTCATCAGTGACTCTACATCCAGCGGCATCCTTGACAAAGCATCTGCATCACCGTTCTCTCTGCCTGGCCTGTACTTTATTGTAAAGTGGAAATCAGCCAAGTCTGCAACCCACCTGGAAGTGGTTGCGTTCAGTTTTGCATTAGACAGAATGTAGCAGAGCGGGTTGTTATCGCTGTATACAGTGAAGGTCGGAGCATAGTACAAATAGTCATGGAACTTATCAGTGATTGCCTATTTTAGAGCTAGAAATTCTAGCTTGCTCGAGTGGTAGTGATAGTTCTTCTCAGCTGCTGTTAAGGTTTGAGAGCCATAAGCAATGACCCTAAGCTTCCCCTCTTGCTTTTGACAAAGAACTGCTCCCAAGCCTTGGTGTGACGCATCAGTGTGTACAACAAATGGCTGAGTGAAATCAGGGAAACCTAAAACTGGTGGGTGAAGCAAACACTCAATCAGGTGTTCCAGTGCCTGTTGATGCTGGTCAGTCCACAGGATTGGCTTGTTTGAGGGCACCACATGACTTACTTTCTTTGTTTTTGTTTTCCGTGGGTGGTCAGGTAATTTCTCTGAATCTGCTTTCAGGAGGTCATACAGGCAGCTGGCACTCCTAGAAAAGTCTTTGATGTACTGTCTGTAGTAAGTGAGTAAACCAAGCATTTTTCTGAGCTGGCCCACAGTCTCTGGTCTGATTTCTTTCAATGCTCTTACTGCTTCAAATCGGCTGGGTCAACTCGGCTGCCCTCTGCAGACACTATTCTGCCCAAATAACGGACCCGGGGTTTAAAGAGATCACACTTACTTGGTTTGAGTTTAATGCCATACTCTCTGAGACGCTGCAAAACTTTTCGCACATCATTCACATGGCTGTTGAATGTTTTACTGAAAACTAGCGTGTCGTCCAGATAAGGAATGCAGATGTTATCCCGGAGCCCTTCCAAACACTCCTCCATACACCGCTGAAAAGCTGCAGGAGCGTTCATGAGGCCGAATGGCATACGTATCCACTCAGAGTCCCCACGGTGTCACAAATGCTGTCAGTGGTCTGCTTTCTTCAGAGATGAACCCCTGGTGATACGCTTTCCCCTGATCTAAGAGGGAGAACCAGGAATTACCACCTAAACTGTCCATGATGTCTTGGACCCGAGGGATGGGCTGGCAGTCGGGATGTGTCTTTCTGTTCAGATCTCTGTAATCTATACACAACCGGAGGGTCCCGTCCTTCTTACGAACGCACACGACAGGTGAAGAATATGAAGAGTTTGACTTCCTAACCCAGCCCTGGACTATGAGGTCATAAATGTAACCCTTCATCTCCTGATACAGTAGCCTGGGCACTGACATGTATGTGCGCTTTACTGGTTCAGAGTCCTTTAGAGAAATAGTCATTTTCAATCGTTCAATGCAGCCAATGTCATTGTCTGATCTGGAGAAGGAGTGGCACTCTTCTCTAAGCATTTGCCTAACAACCTCTCTCTGCTCTTCGGTTAGGTGAGTTAAAACTACTGGTGGATCCCACTGTTCAGTAGCAGTACATGGGGTTCGAACGCTGGTGTGATTCACTGTGGCTGAGGTGACAGTTTTTTCAAAGACTTGGGCAGGTAACACAATCATGATGGTTTGTACTGTACCGATGATTGTGCGTCCTAGCAGGGCAATGTCGTGGTCAGTGGGGTTAGAGACATCAAGCAGGATAACTGGAAAAACACCTTTCCTGACTCTGACTAGTGTGTCAAAGAACTCAAGGTCGTCTGGCCACTGCGGGTTCAGGTCTGGCTGGAAAAGCATTGTCATGTCATCTTTGAAAGGTTGGGAAGCTACACGGCACTCAATCTGAATGCTACTGTGTTTTGGTACAGCAACCTTCTCTTTCTTGGTTTTCACTGCGTATTCATCTGTCTGTTCTGCGCTAACAGCCTGTATAAAAGCTCTCACCTTGTTTCTTTTGAGGCTTGGGAAAGCTGTTTTTACTGTACTGTATCGTTTAGTCTTTTCGGTCATTGTCAGGATGTGCTCGATAACATTGAAACCTATGATGGGATGAGATAGGTGACAGCCTTTCATTACCAGCACTGGGATGATCAGTTCCTTTGTTTGGTCAGTTTCAGAGGCTAGCCGAAAAGTTGTTTCAATCCATCCCAGGTACGGCATTTCAGTCCCATTTGCTGCAGTCAACCTTAGATCATCAGGTGAGTCCAGGATTTCTGAAACATCTCTCAGCCTTGCGTTTGGGAGAGATTCCTCTTTCCATCGTTCATCAATGACCGATACCTGAGATCCTGTGTCCCATAGAGCTTGGAGGTGGTGGCGATTCAGGTGACACTCAATAAGGCACTGTCTGCCGACTAGCGAGGTGACCTTACGGGGGTGGCAACCTTGAGCTAGGGATGGTAAGGAGTGGGCATTTTCCTCTGTGCAGGAAAACCTTTCACTGGTAGAGTCAATTTTCAGGTGAGTGCATTTTTTCTTATGTTTAGTCCAATGTTGGTTTTGACATACTTTGGAACAGTACAGTGTCTCTTTACATGATGAACATTGTTTCAGGTTCTCAAATGACTCTTCTCTGGCACAATTTGCACATTTCTGGGACTTGTTGGTAGCTACGGTTAACACTCGTCCCTCAGCGGTAACCCGTTTCTGTTTAAAGGGGCCTCCCTTGATGGTCTGGCTCCCCGGATTTTACATCCAGCTTGAAAATGTTCTCCACTCCCACATCGGAAGCAGTGTGTGCAGCGTGCATCTGTTCTGGCCTGCTGGCAGACAAAACACCTCCTTGGAGCTTGAGCAGAGCGGTTGGTATACCGGTTGGATGCATATTGATGCTGCACAGGGTCAGGTGCTTGGGACCGACTGTAGTTGCTGTAATACTGCTGCTGGGAAACAGGTGGCTGGGGGTCCCTATCTGGCCTCCTAACTGGGGGTGGGGCATAGGCACAAGGCGGTGACTGAAACATAGGCTGCTGTAATGTCTCCTTAATCTGAGCAATCTCTGCACTGAGACCTTTTAGAGAAGCTACACCTGTCTTAAGTTCAGCTAACTCTGTTAACAGTCCTGCGGGTATCTTAGCTTTGGCTTCCTTCACAGGACACTTTGCAGATGGCGTATCTTCTAACTGGACTACACTTACAGTTGTAGCAGGCTGTGGGGCATTAAACCGCTTTTTGTTTCGTCTTTCTATCTCATTAGCACAAGCAATGTTAAGCTTCTCTAGCAAAACCTCATCTGATGTTTCGCTCTCTAGCAGGAGAGGCTGCATGTCTATCCTGATACTGTCACTCTGGAGACCCGTAAGGACTGTGTGAAAACATGTGCTCTGGACTAGAGCAGGGTCATACTTAAGTCCTGATTCTGACTCCTGGGATGCAAACAGTACTTTTTGCCTCAAATCTAAAACGCGCATCAGGAAGCTTTGAGGGGTCTCCTTGCTATGCTGTGCTTCTGAAGCTAGCTGTTTGTAAAGCTCTGTTGCACTCTTCTCTTGGAAGTGGGAACGCAGGATACATCTAAGTGTGGGAAGAGTTAGCTGAGGTTTACCTTCCAAGTAGCTGCGTAGCTGTGAGCCTGGAGAAATAGCCCTGACTACTGCGTCTACTATTTCTACCTCAGGATAGCCTCTGTTAAGTCCATTTTCAATCTGATGGGCAAGGCTGGAAAAAATCAGTTTTTCTTTCTGGCCCGGTTCACCTATCTGACCAGAAACGTTAAACTCTTTGCGCCAGTATGAGCTGGGCTGTGCATTGGGTGAGAGTGGCACGCTCCCCTGAAGATTGGCATGGTGTTGGGGCTGACGCAGAGAATCACTGGCTTTGGCTGCAGTAATCTGCTCAGTTCCCACCCCTTGTTGTGGGGTTACAGTTCTCAGTTCCTCTATTCTGTGATGTGTTCCGGCTGGTTCAATATCATGGTCAATTTGCCCTGTTTTGTTATCTATGCCACTGATCATCTCTGTCATTTCGTCTCTAAGTAGCAACAATTCCGACATGCCGCCATCTTCTAACTCTGCGACTTCCTCTCTTTCAAGGAACATCATAATGCGAGTAATTAATGATATGCGGGATTTGTCTTTAACATCTCTTCTCTGTTCGCCTGATATTTCAAGGAAATCACATATCTCTAGTAATTTGTCTTTAGTCAGGGTGTGCAATTCTCCTACTACCTCTTCCTGTAGTTCTTCCAAGGCGCTTGTCATGTTGACAGAACAGGAGGAACTTTTACTGTGCAGGAGTTGACTCTGAATTAGATGGTCCTTACTGTCTCTGATGGTCGATCAATGGCCTCAGTTGACACGTACTTAACCACTAACTTCCAACTTCCCTCGAACAGCAACACTTTCCTCACTGCAGCCTGCCTGAGTTGTTATGTGGAGATTTAGCTGGCTCGGAATTCAGCGACCAGGGTGTGGAAACTGGACATCTGAGCAGCAATCTCAGCGGAGCCTCAAAATGTTACGCCCCTGAAAACAGGGGAGAAATAATCACGACAGTGATACGGTGTTGTATTCTCAATTTAACGTATAGTTCAATCATTTCACAAAAGTAACACATTACAAAACAACAGAAAACCCATTATACAAATAACAAAATATCTTATTAACAACGCGCATGTTCATTCACAATCGACATAAAATGGCAGCTACTCTCAGTACGATGCTATTCTTCACTTCAACCGAGCAGGGCTAATATTACTCTCTTCAAACTTAACTCTAACTTCCTCAAGACGTTACTAAAACACACCTTAAACACTCTTGACATGTTAGCGAGTTATAACATTTAAATTACTATTTTTATCATCAATAAAGTACCTGAAAACAGGGGAGAAATAATCACGACAGTGATACGGTGTTGTATTCTCAATTTAACGTATAGTTCAATGAGAAAAGACCGCGATTTTCCCCAGGAATATGGGTGGAGACCAGAGCAAACGATCTCCGGCTCATAGATTAAGAACATTTCGTAGATCACAGATTAACACTTTTAGGCACTACAAAATAAAGTAATCAATATAACGTTTACACATTACTCTCACAATTCGTACCCTTTGACAGATTTGAACTTTAACACAATTATATGAATTATCAATCTCTATCAACTAATACTGAATGCATCTTTTTAACCTTAGATGTTTTAAGATCCCCACATACTATGAACTTACTAATACTTTTTAATGTATAACAGGCTATGAATATTTCCTTTAACCTGTCACAGTAGAACAGTTGAACTTACTTTGTAATCAACGTCAAGTTTGAGAAAATAAAACTCCTAATATTTGCACCCGACTCAATTGTCTCTTGTTGCCTGTTGGTTGTCCCTTACATAAGAATATTTCATCCTCAGACAGACAGATGGATAGATGCTTTATGGCTATTCCAGTTCTTAATGGTTGGATGGACAGATGGGGGGGAGGCAGGGAGAGGGAGGGGACTGGTGCATTCTCCAAGCCTTGGCTGAAACAGGTCTGTTTAAATCCCAGTTCAATCTGCAGTCTGTTAAAATAGTCCCACTCAGTTTTGCATCTCTATAGGCACATGTCAGTGACTCTACCAGTCATAGCGCTTTAATCCACAGATTGACGTTTAAATGGGTACATTCCAATTACACAGCACCAGGTATCGGTCCCTATAATTTCCTGCTTTGTAAACCTCATCCACAAACATGTATCACTCTCTGACTGAGCAGTGCTCCACTGTGTGATTACTGTAAGTGAAAGACTTGAATGCAGCAGGAGGCGCAGGTTCTCCCTTTGCTGCTGCTGGAAGATTGCCTCACCGAAGACTGTCAATCAACAAACACACACACTGACAGACTGAAGCTGGCAGGTTTAAATGAACCACTCTGGTGAGAAACACTTCATAAGTAAATACAGTGCACTACTAGATTACAGTGCATGCTGTTCCTTAACTTTAAATGAGTAGAAGTATTCTATATATTCAGTCAACTCTGGAGGAGCAGATTCACAGACAGCTGATATGCTTACAGACAGGAGAGAGGTCTATACAGCTGTTTGTGTGCGTGCTTGCGCGCATGTGCATGCATTTAATGATGTGTGAGTTTATCTGACTTGAGTTGTGCTTTTCTTCAGTCCATCCTTCACAAAAAGTCAGAGTTGCTATGACAACTGTTCTATGACAACTTCTCAGCTCACTGTAGAAATATACAGCATCAAACAGATGTAGGCTCAGTACATGGTCAGACAGTAGACTGCAGAGACTGGATAATTACATTTAGTGTACAAATCATTAGGAACACCTGCTCTTTCCATAAGACTGACCATGTGTATCCAAGTGAAAGATATGATCCCTTATTGATATTACCTGTTAAATCCACTTCAATCAGTGTAGATGAAGAGGAGGAGACAAGTAAAGAAGGATTTTTAAGTCTTGAGACAATTGAGACATCAGAGGGTGAATGGACAAGACAAAATATTGAAGTGCCTTTGAACAGGGTATGGTAGTAGGTACCAGGCACACCGGTTTGAGTGTGTCAAGAACTGCAACACTGGTGGGTTTTTCACGCTCAACAGTTTTCAGTGTTTTTATGAAGAATGGTCCACCACCCAAACGACATCCACCCAATTTGACATAACTGTGGGAAGCATTGGAGTCAACATGGGCCAGCATCCCTGCGGAATGCTTTCAACACCTTGTAGAGTCCATGCCCCGACGAATTAAGGCTGTTCTGAGGGCAAAACGGGGTGCAACTCAATATTAGGAAGGTGTTCCTAATGTTTTGTACACTGTGTAAATGTGCATTAATTATTATGTTTCCAGTATTTTCCATATTGAATGTATGAAAGTGTATTGTTTTTTGTGTATTTGTATGCTGGCTTCACAAAATGAATTTCCATGTAAATGGACAATAAAGCACAGAACATCATATGGAACAAGGAAATTAACATGAGTGTCTTTAGGGTCAATGCTGAATTCCCGTTCAATTCTTAACTGATCAACTCAAAATAAGTGGTAACTAGAGTACAGAGATACAAGTATAAACACACACCGATGAGCGTCTGCTTTTGTGCAGATTGTACCGCCTTTGATCCGTGATTGCACCTTGTGTGTGTTTGTGTGCGTGCGTGCATGTGATGATGGTCACGGCTTTGATCAGAGATCACATCAGGTGTGTGTGTGTGTGTGTGTGTGGGTGGATGGATGGATGGATGGGTGGGTGGGTGTTATGAAATCAGTGGCTGGACTTTCATTGGTGATTATTTTTCCACTGACTGTTTCTCTCTCTCTTTCTCTCTCCCCCTCCTTTCCCCCCTTTCTTTTTCCAGGTGTCTGTGTGAAATATTGGTTGAGTCCAGAGATACCAGAAAGAAGCTACTTACACTGAGGTTACTGCTGGAGAGGGCACACCAATAAACACACATCACAAAGGTACACACAGCTTATACAGCTATGGAGGATTACGCTTCATTCATCATCTGCCCGGTCTATCTGAAGTCCTACATGGTTTGAGTGTGAGTACCTTTTAAACGCTTACGCATCGTTCATCTATACTGCTAGCCTTGGTGCAGAACCTTCTCTTTCTCTTGTCTCCTCTCCTCTCTAGGATGGACTTGTCTAACTGTACAGAGGGGGTCTTCTCCCTGGGTGGGGGTGAGGAGGGGGATGGGGGTTCTATAACCCCACCAAGTAAAATCATCCTCACCCTCACCCTGTCCCTGCTCGCTGTCATGACAATGGTTATCAACTCCCTGGTGATCACAGCCATCATCGTAACCAGAAAGTTACATCATCCGGCCAACTACCTGATCTGCTCTCTGGCGGTGACGGACCTGCTGGTGGCCATCTTGGTCATGCCCTTCAGCATCCTCTACATACAGAGGTAGCTACAAAGATTCATTATTGCACAATTGTTTGATTTGTCTTGCAGCATAATGTGTCTTACAGCTTTTCAGATGCCCATATAGGCTTAAAAGACATGTTATCAAAGTATACAGTTTGTGATCAAAATAATAATAAAGTGCAGTCACAAACATAATCCCTATCAATATTCTGTCTGAATCCTCAGGGAAAGCTGGGTGATGGGTGAGGCTGTCTGTAATGTTTGGCTGAGTGTTGACATCACCTGCTGCACTTGTTCCATCCTCCACCTGGCAGCCATCGCTCTGGACCGCTACTGGGCCATCACTGACGCCGTGGAGTACTCACGCAAACGCACCGGCCTCCGAGCTGGCATCACTGTCGCAGTCGTCTGGTTCCTGTCCGTCCTCATATCCCTTCCCCCTCTGCTGTGGAGGAACCATGGTGGGGAGCCAGAGGAGGACCAGTGTCTGATAACGCACCACCACATCGCCTTTACCCTCTACTCCACCCTGGGAGCCTTCTATATTCCCCTGCTCCTCATCCTCATCCTCTACTATAAGATCTACAGAGCAGCTCAGACTCTGTACCTCCGGAGGGGGGCCAGCAGAGCCAGCCAGCACTCCTCCATGGTCAACGGAACCACCCTCCCCTCCTGCCCCACTGAAGGAGACCCCCAGAGCCCAGACACCCTGAATCCCCCGGAAAAGTCCTACTCAGACCCCTCCACGGAGGGCGACCGCGTGCGCATCGCCGTAAAAAGTCCCCAGAGCGAGTCGAGGCGGGAGCGTGAATGTGGGTTGAGACGGCAGCGTATCTCAGGGACCAGGGAGCGGCGCGCTGCATCTACGTTAGGACTGATACTGGGGGCCTTCGTGGTCTGCTGGATGCCTTTCTTCCTGAAGGAGGTGATCGTCAACACGTGTGGCTCATGCAACACCTCCATAGAGCTGGCTGACTTCCTCACCTGGCTGGGGTACCTCAACTCCCTTATCAACCCTCTCATCTACACTATATTCAACGAAGACTTTAAGAAGGCCTTCCAGAGACTGGTCAGGTGTAGGCTTCGCCTCTGACACGGGCAGAGAGGACACACATTTGTTTTTTATTTAACCTTTATTTAGGCAGGGTGGAGTCCAATTTAGACAAAGGTACCTCACACAAACAATTATCTGTAGGGTCGCTAAGTCGAACAGTGAATATCAAACACAGATTCAACCACAAAGACCAGTGAGGTTTTCCAATGTCTCGCAAAGAAGGGCACCTATGGGTAGAAAACGACATTGAATATCCATTTGAGCATAGTGAAGTTATTCATTACAAATACTACAAATACAGGCGTCCTTCCTAACTCAGTTGCCGGAGAGGAAGAAAACCACGATTTCACCACGAGGTCAATGCTGACTTTAAAACAGTTACAGAGTTTAAAGGTACAATATTCAGAAATCACTCCGCCATTTCCTGGTTGCTGAAATTCTAATACTTTGCCTAATTTCAGCTTGTGACAAAACAAGCAATTTATTGTGTAGAGAATCATTGCACCATCTAAACCGCTGTGAAAAATCTTTACAATAACCAAAATATTGTATTTAACTGTTTGAAGCTGGTGTACATAACTGAAAGTAAAAGACGCAAAAGCGATACTTAAGAACGAGAAGCATAGAAATAGAACACAGAACAGATCTACCGCTTCTTACGTTTGCGTTCAATGAGAATGACAGTCTATAACTCACATTTCTATGTGCATTTTGTCGGGTCGCCCAAAAATGTACGTATTGAAACTTTAATGGCTGTGATAGGAGAAAACTGAGGATGGATCAACATTGTAGTTACTCCACAATACTAAACTAATTTACAGGGTGAAAAAAAGGAAACCTGTACAGAATACATATATTTCAAAACATGCATCCTGTTTGCAACAAGTCACTAAAGTAAAACTGCAAAAAATGTGGAAAATAAATTAACTTTACAGTGCCCTCAAAGTATTCATACCCTTTGACTTATTACACATTTTGTTGTGTTATAGCCTGAACTCAAAATGGTTTACATTTTACTTAAATTTTTTCTCACACATCTACACAAAAAAAACCATAATGACATACTAAGTATCAACCCCCTGAGTCAATACATGTTAGAATCAACTTTGGCAGCAATTACAGTGAATCTTTCTGGGTAAGTCTCTAAGAGCTTTGCACACCTGGATTGTACAATATTTGCACGTTCTTAAAAAAAGTATTCAAGCTCTGTCAAGTTGGTTGTTGATCATTGCTAGACAGTCATTTTCAAGTCTATTCATATATTTTCAAGTAGATTTTAAGTCAACTATAACTAGGCCACTCCAGGAACATTCAATGGCATTTTGGTAAGCAACTTCAGTGTATATTTGGCCTTGTGGTTTAGGTTATTGTCCTGCTGAAAGCTGAATTTGTCTCCTAGTATCTCTTGGAAAGCAGACTCAACCAGGTTTTTTTCTAGGATTTTACCTGTACTTGGCTCAATTTCATTTTCTTTTCATCCTAAAAAAAACCTATCTATTCTTGCTGATGACAAACATACCCATAACAAAATGCAGGCACCACCATGCTTGAAAATATAAGGAGTGGTACTCAGTGATGTGTTGGATTTGCCCCAAACATAACTCTTTGTATTCACATTTTTTGCAGTCATCCTTTAGTGCCTCACTCTGTCCATTAGGTTAGTATTGTGGAGTAACTACAATGTTGTTGATCCATCCTCAGTTTTCTCCAATAAAAACAATAAACTAACTTTTTTAAAGTAACCATTGGCCTCAAGGTGAAATCCCTGAGCAGTTTCCTTCCTCTCTGGCATTGGAGTTTGGAGGGTGCCTGTATCTTTGTTGTGACTGAGTGTATTGATACTGTCACGTTGGTATGAAGAGATTCGGGAGACAGGCACAGGAATGCGTAATATTTTTTTTTATTAAGCCCAAATTACAGCGTGCTGTGTAAAGGCACGGGAACGAAGACCAAACAAACATGTAACAAAAAACAGGGTAGAAACCCAAAACAAAAGAGCGAAGAGTAACTTGAATAAATAACACACGCGCACAATGATTAACACACGGGATGAGACCTGTAATCATCTGCGCAATCCACAATGGCACGAAAGCCTAAACACACAGCACAGGTACTCACACGCAACAACGGACATTGTACCGATAATGGACAGCCCAATGGAAACCAAAGGGCACACTTATACAAGTACTAATCAGTGGGAATAGGGGACAGGTGTGCTTAATGAAAATTCCGGAGGGATCCGTGACACCATCCAAAGTGTAATTATGTAACTTCACAATTCTCAAAGGGATATTCGATGTCTGCTTTTTTACACATCTACCAATAGGTAGTCTTCTTTGCAAGACTACCCTGGTCTTTGTGGTTGAATCTGTGTTTGAAATTCACTGCTCAACTGAGGGACATTATAGATAATTGTATGTGTGGGGCACAGAGATGAGGTAGTCATTCAAAAATCCCGATAAACACTTTATTGTACACAGAGTGAGTCCATGCAACTTATTGTTAAGTATATTTTTTTCTCCTGGACTTATTTTGGCTTGTCATAATAAAGAGGTTATATACTTTTTGACTCAAGACAGTTAAGCTTTTAATTTTTTTAAATTGTAAACATTTCTAAAAACATAATTCAACTTTGACACTATTGTGTACAGGCCATGCACACAAAATCTAATATTAACCAATTCTAAATTCAGGCTGTAAAACAACAAAATGTGGATAAATTCAGGGGTGTGAATACTTTCTGAAGGCACTGGATGTCCTGAAGTTGCTTACCAAGACAACATTGAATGTTCCTGAGTGGCCTAGTTACAGTTTTGACTTAAATCTACTTGGAAAATCTATGGCAAGACTTAAAAATGGCTGTCTACCAATGACTAACATCCAACTTGAGAGAGCGTGAAGAATTAAAAAAAGAAGAATGCAAATATTGTACAATCCAGGAGTGGAAAGCTCTTAAGAGACCCAGAAAGACTCCCAGCTGTAATCGCTGCCAAAGGTGATTCTAACATGTCTTAACTAAGGGGGTTGAATACTTATCTAATCAAGAAATATGAGTGTTTTATTTTTTATAAAGTTTTTACAAATGTTTTTTTTCTTCTATCCACCACAGAGTATTTTGGGTAGATCATTGACAAAAAATTACAATGAAATCCATTTTAATCCCACTTCGTAACACAACAAAATGTGGAAAAAGTCCAGGGGCGGGAATACTTTCTGAAGGCACTGTAAATCTTTAGTGACAGAAGGAATTTCAAGAGTTACCATACCCGGTCACAGGGATGGCGAGCTCGTACTTCTATCGGTTAATAACGATGTTAGGTTGTTGTAATGTTACATGCACGCACACACACGCAAGCATGTGCACGCCATTCAGTTCAGAGTTGTGTTGGATCCGGGATAGCATCCGACTGCCTGAGATCAGAGACTATCAACAGAATAAACACAAGAGACTTTAAATCTTTACCCGGAGGAAATGACCTGTAATACTCTGCCAAGACTAATGGACACTCCAGCCAGGTCAGTCTAATGTGACTGGCACATTGCTGAGCTTTGGAGGAAAGTTCAGAGGACCTCAGATCCATAAGTGTATTTATAGAGAGCCATGAGGTCATCATCTCCTTTATTTGATTGGGTTACTGTCGTAGTCGGGATGGTGTTTAATGACATTGAAGGGATGATGTTTAAATGAACAGACAGAAACTGGTTAAACTGTAGGATGAAACTCTGGACTTAAACCATCAGCCTCGATCATTGCAAGGTCTTAGAATAGCTGATCATGGTGTTTCTGTCCGTTCTATAACTACCAACCTCCCCAAGCTAGTAGACATATCTGAAATATAACATATCAAAAGTTTTGACTTATTCTCCAAACAATATTTGTTGTGATCATTGTTTTTGTTGATGCTACAAAAGTAGTGATTAAAGTTATTATGATACTCAATCAGTGTTGTTAATAAGCTAGATATTCCACTTCTACAGTGCAACTTTTGTGTTATATGCCATATGGATGCTTTATATTCTGTCTTAATACAGAGATCTCAATAGCTGATTAAAGAGAGCTGAGAAAGTTGCTCCACCATTGTCCTCCACCCATAGCACAGAGAGCTCTGATCCAGAGGCACAGCAGGCGAAAAAGTGTGTCATTAAGAGAGGTGCTAGAATACTGATTATTTAACTCCCACTCATAAACTTAGAATATGATATGAATGCTTTTCTTACTGTAAGTACAGAGGGTAATGTTTGTGAGGCAAATGTAAGGAGATTTGTTTTTGAAATAACACAATGACAAGATTTGAAAATGCTAATTTGATACAGTGTGTTCTCTTGAAAAGAAAACGATGCCAGAAAGAGGGGAGTCATGGTGTTATGGAAGAGTTCCATCAGATGATACCTCCCCAACAGAACGTGCCTCCACTCTGATGGTTCTGTTACCTCAGACTATGGTTCCCTCCACACCCAGATGGTATTTATGTATCTATATCAGTCTAAAGATGAGTTATGTTATGATTCATACAGTATGAATCATATCTCACTGTTAACCTATATGCATTTAAATACCATCTGGGTGAGGAACTAATACAATTTTACATCATTCTGAGGCAAAGAATAGCTGGTCTTAACAGTATCTTAATAATGTATGCATGTGAATGTATTATTTTACAGAATGTGGAACAGGTTCTTGAACAGGTTGATAGATTCATCCAAGCACTGAGCACAGAAGGCTACAACAGCAGTGACGGTCCCTCAAACTGCAACACGAGCACAACGTCAGAATAGGTATGTGTGTATTGTGTAATGGCGCCGCCCTCAGGATGACAGCAACTTGTAGGTTTTTCATTTCCGGTTTAGGAAAAATGCACATAATTCAAACTGACAACAAGTTGACTGCTTTTGGAGTTTGTTGAAAAACAATACATCTGTGTGAAACCTCAAGATGAACAACGAATCGTCAGGGAGCGAGTTGGACGTTACGGTTGAGAGGCTGAAAATGAAATATCTGGAAAGGAAACGGGTTAGTAATGTGTATACAGCTAACAAGCAAACTATCTAAATATTTAGCTAGCTTACAGTAACTAGCTAGCAGGTTTGATTGTTCCCTTGGTAACGACACCGAGTGCTCCAGCTAGCTATCTGTGTTTGCTAGCTAGCTGGATCACTCGGAGTCGTTACCAAGAGAAGAAGCAAACCAGCTAACTCTAGCTAGCTAACGTTATCTACTTCGTTAGTTAGCTAACGTTAGTTGGCTTGTTATTACTAGTACTAGGTTGTGCACGCACGTACGTTGCAGTGACTGAACATGCTATAGCTCATTATTGCCTTTTGACAGGTCTCTACAGAGCAGAAAGCACCTGCGCTGAGTGGAAGACACTACCATGGTGGGCAGCAGAGAGTTGTGAAGTCCCCCAGGTCTAGACGCACCACCACCAGGGAGATGAGCGGTTACAATATAGCCTTACAGGAGCTGTTCCAGGCTGTCACCAACCCTCCAGACAGGTCAGTCTTTCTCCAGGCATTTCTGTCAGACCAACACCTTGTGTTATAATTGATGGGGCCAAGCTACCATATGCCACTGACGTGTACCTGTCTGCTTACCCAGATTGTACAGTGACTGTAGTCGGGATGACAGTGAGGAGGACCTGAGTGAGAACTATATTTGCAGCCCTCTCCTGGACACACAGAACCACTACACAGAGACAGGTGTGTGTCGGGTCTTCTTATGTTCAGCATGTCTCAACAGATGTAGCAAGAGAATGCATTGTTTTTATGTTGATAATAAAGGTATTATATTCATATTAATAATAATCATATTAATCATACCAATACTGCTTTCTTCAAACTGAAAACACTTGACAAAAAAACAGTGTATGAGTTCTTCTGTTTCAGATGTGACCCTGCCCTCCAGCCTGGCCCGTACCTTGGGCTCCCGAGAGACTGAGTCCACCGTAGGCCTGGCCAGAGAAGAGGAGGTGAGGGGGGAGAAAGGGGGGAGAGGGGTGAGGCAGAAGCAGTCCTCCCCTGTCCTCTCCCCCTCCTGCCCCTCAGTGATGGGACAGGTTTACCAGGAGATGCTGCACATCTACCAACAACTACAGGCAGAACGTTTGAGCCAGCTGCAGTGGTCGGCCCAGCTCCAGGACAGAGAGAACAGACTGCTACAGCAAGAGGAGGTAAACACACATCTTCAGCAATCCCTCAAGGTTGAATATGATCTCTTCACAGTTTTTAAAAAAGTGCGTTGTGTGAGCAGTTCTGAAAATGTTTGTATTCCGTCAGAGCCGCAGTGAGGAGGTGCGTCAGCTACAGGAGCAGCTGAGCGAGAGAACCAGAGAGAACAAGAGGTTAAAGTCCAGCTTCAACTCCATCAAGGAACTCAATGACAACATGAAGAAACAGGCAAGCATCTGCTTCAGCTGGCTGCTTTTAACCTAAGATCATGTGTCATGAATACTCTCCAAAGGCACAGTATATGTATGTATATTTATATAAATATATATATGTGGGTATGTATGTCTGTGTGACGTGCGTACTATATATATATATATATATATATATATATATATATATACATACATACATACATACATACATACATACATACATACATACATACATACAGTGCCTTGCGAAAGTATTCGGCCCCCTTGAACTTTGTGACCTTTTGCAACATTTCAGGCTTCAAACATAAAGATATAAAACTGTATTTTTTTTGTGAAGAATCAACAACAAGTGGGACACAATCATGAAGTGGAACGACATTTATTGGATATTTCAAACTTTTTTAACAAATAAAAAACTGAAAAATTGGGCGTGCAAAATTATTCAGCCCCTTTACTTTCAGTGCAGCAAACTCTCTCCAGAAGTTCAGTGAGGATCTCTGAATGATCCAATGTTGACCTAAATGACTAATGATGATAAATACAATCCACCTGTGTGTAATCAAGTCTCCGTATAAATGCACCTGCACTGTGATAGTCTCAGAGGTCCGTTAAAAGCGCAGAGAGCATCATGAAGAACAAGGAACACACCAGGCAGGTCCGAGATACTGTTGTGAAGAAGTTTAAAGCCGGATTTGGATACAAAAAGATTTCCCAAGCTTTAAACATCCCAAGGAGCACTGTGCAAGTGATAATATTGAAATGGAAGGAGTATCAGACCACTGCAAATCTACCAAGACCTGGCCGTCCCTCTAAACTTTCAGCTCATACAAGGAGAAGACTGATCAGAGATGCAGCCAAGAGGCCCATGATCACTCTGGATGAACTGCAGAGATCTACAGCTGAGGTGGGAGACTCTGTCCATAGGACAACAATCAGTCGTATATTGCACAAATCTGGCCTTTATGGAAGAGTGGCAAGAAGAAAGCCATTTCTTAACGATATCCATAAAGTTTGCCACAAGCCACCTGGGAGACACACCAAACATGTGGAAGAAGGTGCTCTGGTCAGATGAAACCAAAATGGAACTTTTTGGCAACAATGCAAAACGTTATGTTTGGCGTAAAAGCAACACAGCCCATCACCCTGAACACACCATCCCAACGGTCAAACATGGTGGTGGCAGCATCATGGTTTGGGCCTGCTTTTCTTCAGCAGGGACAGGGAAGATGGTTAAAATTGATGGGAAGATGGATGGAGCCAAATACAGGACCATTCTGGAAGAAAACCTGATGGAGTCTGCAAAAGACCTGAGACTGGGACGGAGATTTGTCTTCCAACAAGACAATGATCCAAAACATAAAGCAAAATCTACAATGGAATGGTTCAAAAATAAACATATCCAGGTGTTAGAATGGCCAAGTCAAAGTCCAGACCTGAATCCAATCTCGAATCTGTGGAAAGAACTGAAAACTGCTGTTCACAAATGCTCTCCATCCAACCTCACTGAGCTCGAGCTGTTTTGCAAGGAGGAATGGGAAAAAAATTCAGTCTCTCTGTGCAAAACTGATAGAGACATACCCCAAGCGACTTACAGCTGTAATCGCAGCAAAAGGTGGCGCTACAAAGTATTAACTTAAGGGGGCTGAATAATTTTGCACGCCCAATTTTTCAGTTTTTGATTTGTTAAAAAAGTTTGAAATATCCAATAAATGTCGTTCCACTTCATGATTGTGTCCCACTTGTTGTTGATTCTTCACAAAAAAATACAGTTTTATATCTTTATGTTTGAAGCCTGAAATGTCGCAAAGTTCAAGGGGGCCGAATACGTTCGCAAGGCACTGTATATGACTCCAGTATAGATTTGTCCTTTAGTTATTGTCCTGCTGAAAGGTGAATTCGTCTCCCAGTGTCTGGTAGAAAGCAGACTGAACCAGGTTTTCTGCTAGGATTTGGCCTATGCTTAGTTCCATTCAGTATATTTTTTCATCCTGAAAACTCCACAGTCCTTAACGATTACAAACATACCCATAACATGATGCAGCCACCGCTATGCTTGAAAATATGGAGAGTGATACTCCCTAATGTGTTGTATTGGATTTGCCCCAAACATAACCCTTTGTATTCAGGACACAAAGTTAATTGCTTTTCTGCACTTTTTGCAGTAATAATTTAGTGCCTTGTTGCAAACAGAATGCATGTTTTGGAATATTTTTTATTCTGTACAGGCTTCCTTTTTTTCACTTTAAGGTTAGTATTGTGGAGTAACTACAATGCTGTTGATCCATCCTCAGTTTTCTCTCATCACAGCCATTAAACTCTGTAACTGTTTTGAAGTCACCATTGGCCTCATGGTGAAATCCCTGAGCGGTTTCCGTCCTCTTCGCCAAGTGAGTTAGGAAGGGCGCCTGTATCTTTGACTGGGTGTATTGATACACCATCCAAAGTGTAAATAATAACTTCACCATGATTTTTTTTTTACTCATCTACCAATAGGTGCCCTTCTTTGCGAGGCAATGGAAAACCTCCCTGGTCTTTGTGGTTGAATCTGTGTTTGAAATTCACTGCTCAAATGAGGGACATTACAGATAATTGTATGTGTGGGGTACAGAGATGAGGTAGTGATTCAACAATCATGTTGCTCCCAAGTGGCGCAGCGGTCTAAGGTGCTGCATCTCAGTGCTAGAGGCGTCACTACAGACCCTGGTTCGATCCTGGACTGCGTCATAACCAGTCGTGATTTGGAGTCCCATAGGGCAGCGCACAACTTGCTAGCGTCGTCTGTTTTTGGCCGGGATAGGCTGCATTGTAAATAAGAATTTGTTCTTAACTGACTTGCCTAGTTAAATAAATAAATAATAAAGCACTATTATTGCATACAGAGTAAGTCCATGCCGCTTATTATGTGGCTTGTTAAGCAAATATTTATTCCTGATCTTATTTAGACTTGCCATAACAAAGAGGTTGAATACTTATTGACTCAAGACTGTGAATACTTTCTGAAAGGGCGCTGGTTCTGATTGGTCACTTAGTTAGAACTTTGTGTAGTGAGTTGCTCTGAATAAAAGTGTTTAACTGTTTGTATTGTATCATTGTATTGTGTTCAGCTGAATGAGCTGAGTGAGCAGAACAAGCGTCTGGAGAACCAGTTCAGGAAGGTCCAGGCTCGGCTAGAGAACCTTCAGGTAGGAAAACACACAACAAGCAAAATAGACCTGTGTTATTTAGACCCTCAACCCCTATACATACTGTCTGTTCATTTACATGTGATTTTTTCTCTCTCTCTCTAGAGGAAGTATGAATACTCCATGGCACAGAAGGGGAGAGAGAACGTTTGTCAGAAGGCCATTGAGTCCAAACCTTCTAAACCTGAGAAAAAAGCCACCTCCAAGCCAGCCAAGGTGTGTATATGGCATTTCCACTGGGAATGGTGGGTACTAACTACTAGTGTTATTACTGTGTTAACTGTGATTGTAACTAATGCAGCCCTAACCCTACACATACTCCCTGATGAAGACTCATAGACTGGTACCGTAATTATTCTAATCAACAGTGGTGGTGGTTGTTTCTAACTACCTTATAAAGTCCAATTTCCTGTCAATGTGGTTGTTTGGAAAACACACAATTTAGCATGGCCAGACTCTACCCATACTGGTAACTGGTTGTCTCATTCTGCAGGGTAGTGTAAGTCCCACCCCTCTCAGGCTGCTGGCTTTGCTATTGGATTGGATTCTAGACAGACAGACGTTTCCTCCAGTAGCAGGAGACAGCAGAACAGCCCAGGGTCAGCAGCACACGTCACCAGTGGTCTCTCTCCTCGACAGGTGCTCTAAGGTGGGAGAACTGGACTTGTCCAGGGGGTCGTTTTGGCTTATTACGCGATGTGTTTATCTTGTTATGATGTCCCAGGCTTTGTGTTGATCCAGTGTTTTGTAGTTTATAATGTGTTGTTTATATTGTGTTGTTGTTGACCTCCTGTCTCTAGGTTTTGCCTCTGTTGGTTGAGCAGCTGCATCAGTCCTCTGCATCACCAGACCCCTCTGGTACACTCTCCCTGATCAAGTTTATATACTGGAGCCTGAGAGAGATAGACAACAGCATACAGGTAATACACAACACAACACCACACAACAACACAACACTACACACCACAAACTGAGAATGCATTCTCTTCCCAGGTGTGAGAAGAAAGTAGAATTTTGTTTTCATGCTGTAAACATTGTTATTGAATCCCTTGTGTTGGACTGTGTCCTGTGCTGGCCTGGCGGCCAATATGTGATTAATTAGTGTGGGGTACATTAGAAGTTATCAGGTTTTATTAGCCCTATGTAGAACAGGCTGTGTGTGTGTCTGGAGAACAGACATCGCACTGACAGAGAGAGGCTCAGACCCAATGGATAGAATCTCTGTCTGGTTCTCAATGAAAACTCCCAGCCCAGATAGTCAACAACAAGCATGGATGCCATCCCGGATCCAACACATCTCAGAACTGAAACGCGGGGAGTGTGTTTGTTTGTCTGGCAGTGTCAGGGCAACTACTTGATGTTTAAACTGGAATCTCATGCTGTAGTATTATAGCAACGTGTTGCGGGTGAACCACAAGGCCAGAAACATGATCACAATGCTGAACTCCCACTGACTAACTGTGAGTACGTGTATCTCTGTATGTAGCCGGTGGCTTTGTCATCCACTTTGCGGCGTCTGGGGGAGGAAGTGTCCAGGGTTCCGACCCAGCAGCAGGACCCCAGTGGCCCTCTGAAGACCAGGGGCCCTCCTCTACCTCCCTCGCTGTACAGGAGCCTCTGTCCCCACACACGTCTGCTGTCCTCCCTCATCATCCTCAGGACCGTCACCCAGGGTAAAACCCTGCTACACTACATATACACACAACGTCTAATGCATACACTTATCCAATAATTCTATATTCTTCCTAAATCCAAGGGATATCCTTTGATATGTCTCAATTCGTTCTTGGTGTAGTTATGTGAAGTCCCCAGCAGAGGGCAGTGTGGTTTTCCATTGGTTATGTATACAGGTTTATTTAATTGTCTCTTTCTAGTGAGTGTAACTCATACAGTAGTACTGTGCTCTATAGAGAGCCATGCAGCTATCAATCAATCCCAACCAATCAAATGTTATTTGTTTTGTGATTTTCACAAATACATTTGTAAGCAAGTTCTTAACAGCAACCCAAGCCTAAACCCCCAAAGAGCAAGCCTTCTGCCAGGTTGACTCAGCTCGGTCTCTGGATGGACATGAAACTGGTTTGTTCATATAGGAAGAATATTTCTTCTTATTTCTTTAATCAGAGGTATCAGGCTCCAAAAAGCTTTTAACCGTCTACAGAAAAACATCTGAACTAATAACCTGTCGACAGACAGACAGACAGACAGACAGACAGACAGACAGACAGAGTTAGAATAAGACACTTGGCTGTGGGTCTGGGTCGTGTAAAGAAAACAAATCTTTCTGGAAACTCAGTGCCTTAATGGGTTTGGACCAGAGAGAGAGGGAGGCAGGCAGGCTTTGCGTCAGGGGGGTTCTGGTGTACCCCCCAGCCCCCTGGCTAGGCCAGTTACAGACTACAGTGATGTGTATCTGGAGATCATCAGTGACACAGGCCCCATAAAGATGACTTCTCAGTAACCAGGATGTCTCTCCTAGCCACTCTCACTCTGTCTGCTTATACTGGGGTGTTCATTATCCACTACTCCTGTCTGTACGGCTCTGACTAGGGGAGAGAGGAGCAAGCAGACATAACAGCAGTTTGTCAGGGTCACATTCAGAGTGTCAGCTCCAGTGTGATTTATCCCTGGGGCTTTAGACAGACCTGTTCACTGATCTCCCAAGTCTAGGTGAGCCTCCAGCTGGGATGGGATAAGTGTTGGTAGCAGAGAGATGTGGGTTGGATTTCAGTGGCAGCGTCCAGGTTGTCTGTGTGACCTAACTCCTCTTTTCCCTCCAGCTGACATCCTAGCCCAGGTGTTGGACTCCCTCCACAGTGACCTGGTGTGTGTGGATGTCCGGGGGCTGTTTCTTCAGTACGGGGGAGTGTCTGTCCTCCTAGCCCTGCTCCGAGGAGGGAAGGGGGGGCTGCAGACCCCCCTAGACATCCTACTGCAGCTCAGCACAGAGTCACGTAAGTATAGATACACTACTTCTCTCACTATTAATCAAAGGTAACCTGTGTGTGGTGTGAAATGCATATCCCACTCTCCCTGAGACACCCCCCGACCCTGGTTAAGTGCCTGGGCCCAAGGGCAGATCGAGAGATTTCACCTGGTCTGCTCGGGGATTCGAGCTAGCAACCCTTTGATTACTGACCCAACGCTCTAACCACTAAGATACCTGCCACCCTCAGTCAGTGCAGCTCACTGCCCCATGAGTATGGAGACACCCCACAGATTCCCACCACAATATACTCTCTCCATAACAGTCACAGTTACAGTGTGCTCCTATTATGTGCTTCATGTTTGACTAATTTGTGTCATTGGCTGATACTGAACAAAGTGTTTGTTTTGTGTGTACATATATACAGTGGGGCAAAAAAGTATTTAGTCAGCCACCAATTGTGCAAGTTCTCCCACTTAAAAAGATGAGAGAGGCCTGTAATTTTCATCATAGGTACACTTCAAATATGACAGACAAAATGAGAGAAAAAAATCCAGAAAATCACGTTGTAGGATTTTTTATGAATTTATTTGCAAATTATGGTGGAAAATAAGTATTTGGTCACCTAAAAACAAGCAAGATTTCTGGCTCTCACAGACCTGTAACAACTTCTTTAAGAGGCTCCTCTGTCCTCCACTCGTTACCTGTATTAATGGCACCTGTTTGAACTTATCAGTATAAAAGACACCTGTCCACAACCTCAAACAGTCACACTCCAAACTCCACTATGGCCAAGACCAAAGAGCTGTCAAAGGACACCAGAAACAAAATTGTAGACCTGCACCAGGCTGGGAAGACTGAATCTGCAATAGGTAAGCAGCTTGGTTTGAAGAATCAACTGTGGGAGCAATTATTAGGAAATGGAAGACATACAAAACCACTGTTAATCTCCATCGATCTGGGGCTCCACGCAAGATCTCACCCCGTGGGGTCAAAATGATAACAAGAACGGTGAGCAAAAATCCCAGAACCACACGGGGGGGACCTAGTGAATGACCTGCAGAGAGCTGGGACCATATTAACAAAGCCTACCATCAGCAACACACTACGCCGCCAGGGACTCAAATCCTGCAGTGCCAGACGTGTCCCCCTGCTTAAGCCAGTACATGTCCAGGCCCGTCTGAAGTTTGCTAGAGAGCATTTGGATGATCCAGAAGAAGATTGGGAGAATGTCATATGGTCAGATGAAACCAAAATATAACTTTTTGGTAAAAACTCAACTTGTCGTGTTTGGAGGACAAAGAATGCTGAGTTGCATCCAAAGAACACCATACCTACTGTGAAGCATGGGAGTGGAAACATCATGCTTTGGGTCTGTTAATCTGAAAAGGGACCAGGACGACTGATCCGTGTAAAGGAAAGAATGAATGGGGCCATGTATCGTGAGATTTTGAGTGAAAACCTCCTTCCATCAGCAAGGGCGTTGAAGATGAAACGTGGCTGGGTCTTTCAACATGACAATGATCCCAAACACACCGCCCGGGCAAGTGGCTTCGTAAGAAGCATTTCAAGGTCCTGGAGTGGCCTAGCCAGTCTCCAGATCTCAACCCCATAGAAAATCTTTGGAGGGAGTTGAAAGTCTGTGTTGCCCAGCAACAGCCCCAAAACATCACTGCTCTAGAGGAGATCTGCATGGAGGAATGGGCCAAAATACCAGCAACAGTGTGTGAAAACCTTGTGAAGTCTTACAGAAAACGTTTGACCTCTGTTATTGCCAACAAAGGGTATTTAACAAAGTATTGAGATAAACTTTTGTTATTGACCGAATACTTATTTTCCACCATAATTTGCAAATAAATTCATTAAAAATCCTACAATGTGATTTTCTAGTTGAAGTGTACCTATGATGAAAATTACAGGCCTCTCATCTTTTTAAGTGGGAGAACTTGCACAATTGGTGGCTGACTAAATACTTTTTTTGCCCCACTGTATGTGTATATATATGTGTGTGTGTGTGTGTGTGACACTGAGCAGAGCTAAGCTCTTGGTCTACTAAAGTCTAGTGTGGCAGGTGGAGATCTCAGCACCCCACTATGATTTATGGGAGAGGGGGAGAGCTGGTGATTAGCGTGGTTTACAGGGGAGTAATGAGGTGAGTGTGAGTGAGGCCATGACGGAGAGTTGGGGTTCACACCTGAAGGTCACCACTAAACCGCCTGACACACCTCCCCTGTCTTGTACTACTGCAGGCTTGCTCAGTGTCTGCCTACAATGCAGCCTCCTCGAGCCCTGTACAGTTCGGTATGGCTGGGTTCCTTCATGCAGTTCACACCAGAAGGTCAACTCAATTTCCCCTCTGTGGCTGCCCTGTTAAGACGCCTGCATACTGGGTTCGGTTTGGTCCTAGCAGAACTCAGCTAGGCAAAGTGAACGTCTGTGCCTCGCATACTCCCTTAAGACTTTTTCAACTGGCAAAACTACTGTTTGTCCATCTTGAGACGCCATAGCCAGTATACATTTCCTCAAAATGGTCTGAATGAATCTAAGATAACACTAGAAATGTCATGAATTTTTACGTTTTTTGCCTAAGATGTTTGGTGCAGTATTTCTCAAGTAAAAATGTTTGCATGAAAACATGTTGTCTCTCTTTGAATGACAACAAAAACTTCACTAAAGAACCCCTACTGTTGCCTCAAGAATTTTTTTTGTGGCACAAACACCCGAAGACAAAACTAACAAAAACGTCACAAAATGTTGTATGTGCACAAACTGTTTTGGATGGGAAGCATGCGGACGCCTTTATACAGTATGCCTGCGTAGTGTCTCACACACACACACACACACACACACACACACACACACACACACACACACACACACACACAGAGGTCTGGTTCACACCTGCAGGTCACCCTCTCCCCAGAGTGTGTCCTGTCCTACAGTAGGCCTGCTTAGTGTCTGTGCCCAAGGCAAAGCCCCCATATAACGCTCTCAGGCTATATTACACTAATTCAGTCCATGTGTCCTATAGAGACAGGGGGAGAACCAGGGGGGACCATAAAGAGAGAACCCCCTCCTCCCTAAATCAGTCTGGACATGGACCATTCTACCACTGACCCATAGTGTTTGAAGTTTCTCTCCCCTGTCCCACATACAGTAAGGCTGAAAGAGCCTAAAGAGAGGAGAGGCTAGGGACCAGATGGAGGTGTCTAGCTCTCTGCTACAGTAACAGGGATGGACCTCCTGGGTCTCTGCCAGTCTGCTAAAGTACAGTAGCTACAGTAACACCATGAGGCTGTCTCTAAAGCAGATTGCTTTTTCATGCACAATTACCCCACAAATTACTCTGCTCCTTTATTCCCTATTGAACCTATCACAGAGAAAATAAATGTTTGAATTGAATCCCCCAGGTCATTTTTGTACGTGTTTTTTTGTGCGAGTATGTGTTCTCAGTCAACTGAACTAGTAAAATAAAATGTGTTGATTGTAAAAATAGAAATGTGTAGTAATTTTGGGGCAGTTCTCTGTTGGTTATGAGAAGTACTGTGTCATGTTGGATCAATGACTTTGTCACATATTCTACAGTCGTGGCCAAAAGTTTTGAGAATGACACAAATATACATTTTCACAAAGTCTGCTGCCTCTGTATGATGGAAATTTGCATATACTCCAGAATGTTATGAAGAGTGATCAGATTAATTGCAAAGTCCCTCTTTGCCATGCAAATGAACTGAATCCCCAAAAAACATTTCTACTGCATTTCAGCCCTGCCACAAAAGGACCAGTTGACATCATGTCAGTGATTCTCTCATTAACACAGGTGTGAGTGTTGACGAGGGCAAGGCTGGAGATCACTCTGTCATGCTGATTGAGTTTGAATAACAGACTGGAAGCTTCAAAAGGAGGATGGTGCTTGGAATCATTGTTCTTCGTCTGTCAACCATGGTTACCTGCATGGAAACACGTGCCGTCATCATTGCTTTGCACAAAAAGGGCTTCACAGGCAAGGATATTGCTGGCAGTAAGATTGCACCTAAATCAACCATTTATCGGATCATCAAGAACTTCAAGGAGAGCAGTTCAATTGTTGTGAAGAAGGCTTCAGGGCGCCCAAGACAGTCCAGCAAGCGCCAGGACCGTCTCCTAAAGTTGATTCAGCTGTGGGATCGGGGCACCACCAGTACAGAGATTGCTCAGGAATGGCAGCAGGCAGGTGTGAGTGCATCTGCACGCACAGTGAGGCGAAGACTTTTGGAGGATGGACTGGTGTCAAGAAGGGCAGCAAAAAAGCCACTTCTCTCCAGGAAAAACATCAGGAACAGACTGATATTCAGCAAAAGGTACAGGGATTGGACTGCTGAGGACTGGGGTAAAGTCACTCACAATTTTGCCTAAGAACACAGCCATGAATAAAGAATGGTACCAACACATCCTCCGAGTGCAACTTCTCCCAACCATCCAGGAACAGTTTGGTGACAAACAATGCCTTTTCCAGCATGATGGAGCACCTTGCCATAAGGCAAAAATTATAACTACGTGGCTCGGGGAACAAAATATCAATATTTTGGGTCCATGGCCAGGAAACTCCCCAGACCTTAATCCCATTGAGAACTCAATCTTCAAGAGGCAGATGGACAAACAAAAACCCACAAATTCTTACAAACTCCAAGCATTGATTATGCAGGAATGGGCTGCCATCAGTCAGGATGTGGCCCAGAAATTAATTGACAGCATGCCAGGGCGGATTGCAGAGGTCTTGAAAAAGAAGGGTCAACGCTGCAAATATTGACTCTTTGCATCAACTTCATGTAATTGTCAGTAAAAGCCTTTGACACTTATGAAATGCTTGTAATTATACTTCATTATTCCATAGTAACATCTGACAAAAATATCTGAAGACACTGAAGCAGCAAACTTTGTGGAAATTAATATTTGTGTCATTCTCAACTTTTGGCCACGACTGTACACTTATGGTTGTGATTGTAGTCTGTCCAGACTTTTACCATACTGCCTGACTGGCGCTGATTTGACTTATCTGAGAGAAACATGCTGAGATCTATGCCTACCTGTAAGACAGAGTTAACACTGACAATATGGACTCTGCTTGACCTGAAATCATGTAGATTTACTCTCGTTTGCTGAGTAGAATTGATTAGCATCTGTACTAGGACTGGAACTCTTCAGCTGGGTTCCTGGTCCATTCTGCTCGCAGCAGAGGCTGGTTGTACAGTTATAGGCCCGATGATGGGATGACTGAGCAGGTTAACAGGAGTAGACAGGACTGTGTAGGGTTCTTCAGTGGAACTGTCTGTCTGCCTGTGTGTAACAGTGCCTGTTAACTATCATCAATCATTTGAATAGCCACGCTAGCTTCACCCTCATGTGGGTGCTAGCAAGCATGCTAGATAGTGCTATTCATCAATAGCCAATACAGTAGAGACTGGAAGCTATAGTGAGCTTCGATTGGTCAATCGCACCGCAAGATCAGAGTATTTGCATGAAGTTCAGCTTTCCCCAATTTAGGTCCCGCCCTGTTAACCCTCTCTCGCCCATGCTCGCATCTTCCACCGGTCCCCCCGCCTACGTCTCTCCCTCCATATAAAATAAATGGCTTCCGTTTTTTCATCACCCACATCGTCTTCAGTTAACAGTTACCGTAAGGTTCTTCAGAGCAACTGTCTGTCTGTCCGTCCTTCTGTATAACTATCTAAGTGTTTCCCTCTCTGCAGGGTATCTGTCTGAGTTCCTGTCTGCTTGCAGCACTGAAGAGTTCTTCCGTACTGCAGCTCTCCTTGTGAAGAACCCCAGACTAGAACTTCCTCTTCTGGAAAAACTCTCCATCATCCTACAGAAACTCTCCAAGATCAGGTGAGACAAACTGATCATGTTCTTCAGTCTGGACTCAGAATCATGATTAGCTAAATCAGGCGGGTTATTGCAAGGTTGGAATCAAAACCTGACCCCCCCCACCCCCCAACACCACACCATTAGCGGAGTTGGAAACCCCTGAGTATTGTGTCAGTAGATGATGTCATGGTTTGCTGTATAGGTGACCCACAACACCTTCCAGCAGAACCCTCTATTTAACTCTGTATTGGACCAAAGAATATCTAGTAATATAGGACCTAAGAATATCTAGTAATATAGGACCTAAGAATATCTAGTAATATAGGACCTAAGAATATCTAGTAATATAGGACCAAAGAATATCTAGTAATATAGGACCAAAGAATATCTAGTAATATAGGACCAAAGAATATCTAGTAATATAGGACCTAAGAATATCTAGTAATATAGGACCAAATAATATCTAGTAATATAGGACCTAAGAATATCTAGTAATATAGGACCTAAGAATATCTAGTAATATAGGACCAAAGAATATCTAGTAATATAGGACCTAGTAATATAAGAATATCTAGTAATAGGATAGAATATCTAGTAATATAGGACCTAAGAATATCTAAGAATATAGGACCTAAGAATATCTAGTAATGTAGGACCTAAGAATATCTAGTAATGTAGGACCTAAGAATATCTAGTAATATAGGACCAAAGAATATCTAGTAATATAGGACCAAAGAATATCTAGTAATATAGGACCAAAGAATATCTAGTAATATAGGACCAAAGAATATCTAGTAATATAGGACCTAAGAATATCTAGTAATATAGGACCTAAGAATATCTAGTAATATAGGACCTAAGAATATCTAGTAATATAGGACCTAAGAATATCTAGTAATATAGGACCTAAGAATATCTAGTAATATAGGATCTAAGAATATCTAGTAATATAGGACCTAAGAATATCTAGTATAGGACCTAAGAATATCTAGTAATATAGGACCTAAGAATATAGGACCGACTATTACAAGATCCCGTGTATTTGCAACACATGTGGTGCTAGGTATACTATCATTCATAGACTCAGTGTTACATACACTCTGTTTTCTGGTTTTCACAGGAAGAACAGGCGGCTGTTTGAGCTCTGCTCTCTTCATCTGCTGCTGCAGGAGATGCACAGAACAACTGACCCTACACTCACCTTCTTGTCATTGAACCTTAGCTCTATACTTCTCAATCTGAAATAACTCACACGTATAACCTTATTGTGGTGGTGACTTTTTATTTTTGTCAAGTTTTGTAATATGTTTTTATATAATCTTAACCTATATATTGTACATTGTTTTGAACATGTTTACCAACTGCTATGAAATGAGCATCATGTTGGGAGAGGCTATGTTTGTCTCATGCATTCTGAGGTAAAGATGATTTCACTATGAAGCTTTTAAAAGCAATAAACTAAGATATTATGGGAAACAGTGTTCGATTTCTCTGTCTTATAGTTACGAAATACATTAGTTTATGTCACATATGTTTTCTATAAACCTGTTTGTTTGTTATGGACTAAAGCTGGAGGTTTTTAACCAGAATGGCAGGGTAGCCTAGTGGTTAGAGCGTTGGACTAGTATGTTCAAACCCCCGAGCTGACAAGGTACAAATCTGTCGTTCTGCCCCTGAACAGGCAGTTAACCCACTGTTCCTAGGCCGTCATTGAAAATAAGAATTTGTTCTTGCCTAGTTAAATAAAGGTAAAATAAAAACGGTGAGGAGAATATCACACTGACAGACATTTGTGATCTCTCCTCTGTAAAGAGCCCTGTTAGTCAGTATGTTGAATAAAACATCTGATTGAAACGTTACTGGTTTGTCAGGGTGTTGGTCCCTGTTCACCTTGGAATTTCAGGCAAAGTGTTTATAGGAAAGTTTGCCTATTATTATACAGACTTTTCTAAAATGTTGGTCTGCTGCTTAGTTTCTTCATCACCTCACAAAATAAAAGTCCTGCATAAGTGTGTGGTGTTGGCAAGCAAGCGCTGGAGAACAGTCTTGTGGGGGTGCATGAACCAGTTAATTTAGTAAGGCTCTATAACAGTCCTAAACACTTACTGCTTCAGAACCTGTCACTGATTTATTGACTTTCATTACTTCCATTACTCACTATGGGCCACAGTGGGCCTGCTATATGTCACACACACACACACACACACACAGCCCCTGCGCAGCGTCAGGCCCTGAGCTGCGGTCCCTCTAATTTATGTTAGTGTTTCCCAGTGGAGTAGGTCTCAGTGGAAACTTAGTTAAAGATTCCCTGGCCTCAAATCTGGCCAGTCTACCTCATGAGAACATTATTTACCTGTCTAATGTTAGTGGCTATGCTTCACCACCAATATAAAGTCAGTCCATCATGTTGGACGTTACAGACCACCAAATGTATATTATTTCTCTGAGTTGGCTGAGATATAAGATGGCAGGGTGATGCAGTTAAGGCATTGTGCTTCAGTTATGTACTTGACTGTAAATCTAGTCCTGAGAGAGTGTACTGTGAGTGGAACCATGTGGTTGGCAAAGTGCTTGTTGAGAGAGCGAGCATGACCACAGTGGCCTGTTGGCCTGGGTATTCACTCCTTATTAATGAAGGGGACTGGGTCTTGTCCTGAGCTCTCTCTCTCTCTCTCTCCCTGTACTATTCAGTGCCTTCCTCTACTCCTACTTTCTTATACACTGTTTATACAAAAGTATGTGCATACCCCTTCAAATGAGTGGATTCGGCTACTTCAGTCACACCCGTTGCTGACGTGTATAAAATTGTATAAAATCTCCATAGACAAATATTGGCAGTTGAATGGCCTTACTGAAGACCTCAGTGACTTTCAACGTGGCACCATCACGTCCAACGAGTCAGTTCGTCATATTTCTGCCCTGCTAGAGCTGCCCCGGTCAACTGTATGTGCTGTTATTGTGAAGTGGAAAGGGCTCAGCCGTGAAGTGGTAGGCCACACAAGCTCACAGAACGGGACCGCTGAAGCTCGTAGCTCGTAAAAATTGTCTGTCTTCAGTTGCAACACTCACTACCTAGTTCCAAACTGCCTCTGGAAGCAACAACAGCACGATAACTGTTAGTCGGGAGCTTCATGAAATGGGTTTCTATGCCTGAGCAGCCACACACAAGCCTAAGATCACCATGTGCAAATCCAAGCATCGGCTGGAGTGGTGTAAAGCTTGCTGCCATTGGACTCTGGAGCAGTAGAAACATGTTCTCTGGAGTGATGAATCACGCTTAACCATCTGACAGTACGACGGACGAATCTGTGTTTGGCAGATGCCAGGAGAACTCTACCTGCCCACAGTTTGGGGAAGGCCCTTTCCTGTTTCAGCATGACAGCATGCAAAAATCGAGGTCCATACAGAAATAGTTTGTTGAGATCGGTGTGGAAGAACATGACTGGCCTGCACAGAGCACTGACCTCAACCCCATTGAACACCTTTGGGATGAATGTCAATGCCGACTGCGAGCCAGGCCTAATCGCCCAACATCCCTGCCCGACCTCACTAATGCTCTTGTGGCTGAATGGAACCAAGTCCCCGCAGCAATGTTCCAACATCTAGTGGAAAGCCTTCTCAGAAGAGTGGAGCCTGTTATAGCAGCAAAGGGGGGACCAACTCCATATTAATGCCCTTGATTTTGGAATGAGATGTTGATACAGCACTAGTTTAACACATTAGTCCTCAGATGCCCTGTCCTCTGCTGCCTTTGCTTCTAATGTAAACTGTCTGCCATTGTGCTGTATTTTCAGATAAAGGCTTGTTTGGATTATGCAACATGCATGCTAGAAGGCTGTATATCTGGGGAATGACTTTCCCTCCTATCGTTCTCTCTATGCTGCTGCATATCTTGGTTGGCTGGGGAGAATACATTGTTTCCCATATTTGACTGACAGTGAATAATAATGAATGACATCCACAGTGTTGAATTGTTCCCTGCATGTTCTGGGATTAGACAGCAACGGGCCTTCATTATATAATATACTACTGTACCAACATTAGGATATAGGATGTCACTGTACTAGAAACATAAAGATATTGGATGTACCAGAGATATGAAACAAGCTGGAGCCCTGTTTGGGGAATAAGAGTAAGCAAGTATGTAATGGTGGAAAATGTGTATGTGTGTGCATTCTTGTGTTAGTGAGCAACTGTTGGTGTTCACACTGGTAGGTGTGTGTTAGCAGCTACAGTAACTAGCTGAGCTGTATGAACCTTGACTGTTTGTTGGCACTTCCTGCCCTTCGGAGTCCAGCTCTCTGTTTCACCTCGTTGCGATCACGCTAAGCCAAGTGCTAATAACTGGCCCTCATGGGCCTGAAACACACACACACACCTAAGTAGGGAGGATTCTCTCTAGCTGAGCTATTTGTAATGTGATGATCCACGTCTTCTCCAGCCTAGTCACAGGAGACAGTCTATTCTCTGTACACCTCACATCTCAGGCCAGTAGAGAGATGGACTTCATGATTTATCACAAACGATGGCTGTGTGATATCTTCGCAGACAGACTAGCATGGCAGAGCCTGGTTAGTATGATGCTTCAAGGTCTGATGTCATGATTTCACACACATAGATATCGAGTAACTAGATTTCCACCAGTGCCCGGCTGTGGTGTAAATCTCTCCAGTAATCTGAGATCTATGGTAATTGGCTGTTCCAGCAGATTCCTCTTATTTGACAGAATAGTTTGATCGACCGCAGAACACATGACATCATTTATGTTAACTACAAGAGGGGAAATAAGTGGTATTATTATTGGAATAACTGTTGACAAAACAGGATATTTTGACGGTTTAACCAAGGTTATCTGTTTATCTTCATCAAAATAAATAAAAACATGGACTTTTAAATTGATACTTCTTTATTGATGCATACAGTATGTACAATAATAAGTTATATATACACTTACGTTTGTTTCCATGAAAAATAGTTTCTGTAGTCTAATCAGTGGAGCTTTGTGATACTGAGGTAAGAGAACCAGGTTCTGTACATACAGTACAGTCAATTATCTTCTGTCATTCAGCGGCCTACCTAACCTACGAGCCTTCGAGCCCTACGAGCCTTCGAGCCCTTCGAGCCCTACGAGCCTTCCGTTGATGCTGTGTTTGGATGGGAAAGAACAAGGATAAACTAAAAGAAGCCATTATGGATACCTGCTAAATGATGAGCATTGTACATGCACATTTATGATTCATATACACTACCGGAGTCCAGACCCTTTAAACGTGGCTAACTTGAAACACCAGAGCAGTGAAGACACACTGAGAGATGGGATTGTGCCTCCCCAGTCACTCAACAGAAACAATATACATGGAGGTATAGAAAGCCACCGTTTAAACCATATAAACCAAACACACGTTCTCTTGTTCCTGAAATGTCTTTAGCTAGGAGCTTATCACCATTAGCTGATATGTGCTGAATGGTACAAAATGGCTGCCGTCCTGTGGCATCACCCAGAATTAGCATCAGAGCCAGGCTGACCATAGTGTAGTGTAGCGCTGGGTCTTCTGGTGTCCTGTTCTCCTGCATTTCTCAGGCTGCAGGAGGCTTAGTCTGTCTATAAGCTAAGCTCTTTAAGGGTCTCTGGCATCTGGTATTTACTGGTTCATTGGTTTTAGTGGTTAATTAGGTGCTGAAAGTCTCGACTGTAAACCACAACATTATTAGATCAGACTGCCACAAGTCAACCAATTAGAGCCAGCGGTAGCAGCTGACCGCTGGGGGTGGGGTGGGGGGGGGGTTGAGAGGATCTGGGGCCACGGGGATCCTGGCAGAGAGAGGTCCATTATGCCCTTTTCAAAATCTCATATTATAATATGTACAAAATGTAATTTTATATAAAATCTCTATATATTTTTTTATCAAAAGCTTTTGTTGAGGCATCCAGCGCAAAGTTAATTGCCAGAGGGAGACAGAGAGACGAAAGAGAAGGAGAGATCTGAAATCTAGGAAGGCCTACTGGCATTCTTCATGTGGAGGGGTACGGGTGTTTGATTGTGAATGTATGTGTGCGGGTATGTGCACATGGGTGTGCACACATAAACGTGTGTTCATGTGTGTGTGGGAGTCAGACGCTTGCACAGCGTGGTGAGGACAGAGGAACAGTGTGTGTGTCTCCTCCTCCCAGTACATCAGAACACAGTGACTCCACAGCATCCAGTCTCTCTATCTGCACTAGTCTGGTGAGCAGGTCTGGGATGCTATAGCCGGCGGTACTGATCCTTTCAAACAGCTGCAGGCCGTCACTCATCCCTCCGATCTCATCCCTCTTCAGGCCAAAGCTCTCTGCCAGGTGTCTCCAGGTCTTCACCACGGCTGCCTCGCTACTGTAGGAGGAGCTCAGCATCCGACTGGCCTTCTCCAGACAGTCAAACGGTAGTTCTGTAGGACTCAGACCTGGGGAGAGGAAGGGAGAGGGAGGGTTAGGGATGTGTGTGTTGTAGCAAGAGTTCAGCATACAAGTGTCCTTCGCTAGGACAGTTGAAGGGTAGTTCTATAGGGCTGAAGCCCGGGGTGGACGTGTGAGTTCTCACCCTCGGCTACACTGCAGGCTCTAGCATACAGATCCAGGATCTTCTTCCTCCGGCTCTGAATCTGAAGGAAGAGAGAGTGAAAGGTAGAGTAGGTTATAAAGTAATTACATTGCAATGCATTGTAAAAGTACATAGTTGGATGTGAATGACTGTGTTCTCTCACCCCTGTAGCCTTGTTGTAGTTGTTGTTATTGATGATGTTAGCATTGCCATTGCTAATGTTGTTAGCGTTGATAGGGCTGGTGGGGTTGGATCCAGTCTTATCCCTGTCGAGAAGCCCCAGAGAGAGCAGGCAGAGGTCCGGCTTGTTGCCCAGGTTCAGAAGACAGAGGCTGGGGTTAGGATCAGCCGCCCCCTGCCTCTCCAACGCTGCCTCCTCATCACTGTCCATACTACGACTCAACAGCTGCTCGTTCTCTGACGATGCATCATTCTCACTAGGGAGGAGAGAGAAAATCAAGTTGAGTTGTCAAAACTCCAAATCGGTCAGCATAATAACAGTACGTTTTCATGACCTTTTGTTTTGCAGTGTCTAGTTATGGTAATGTGCTGTAGCTTCAACCTTAATGTTAAACTGCAAATAGACTCATGTTTTATATTACATATTTAGCTTCAGATCCACAGAATGTTATTAACAGTGTGTGTAAGACTGGGAAGTTCTCCCAAAAACACCTTGTTGACAAAGATTCTCAGAGATAAGCACACAATAGCAATGTTTCACACACACACACACACACACACACACACACACACACACACACACACACACACACACACACACACACACACACACACACACACAGGCATTGTTTCCTAGTCACCCTACACCCACTCAGGCAGCGAAGACGGTGAGTTAGCACATCCTCTGGCATGCAGCTAGCCACACTGTTTTACCACTGCTGAGTCTGGCTAGGTGATGTAATGCTAATGTTAATGTGTGTGTTATTGTGTGTGATGACATGTGAGTAGGTCATACAGACCATATACAGTGTGTGTACATGTGACTTGTGATACTGTGTGTATGACACAAACTCATCCTCTGTGTCTACCCATATTTACGTAAATGTGTATGTATCTTCCCCTTGCTATACCTGTCTGTCTGTCTGTCTGTCTGTCTGTCTGTCTGTCTGTCTGAGAGGGGAAAGGGAGAAGAGGACAGAGAGGGGAAGGAGAGAGGGGACAGAGAGGGGAAGGAGAGAGGGGACAGAGAGGGAAAGGGAGAAGAGGACAGAGAGGGGAAAGGGAGAAGAGGACAGAGAGGGGAAAGGGAGAAGAGGACAGAGAGGGGAAAGGGAGAAGAGGACAGAGAGGGGAAGGAGAGAGGGGACAGAGAGGGAAAGGGAGGAGAGGACAGAGAGGGGAAGGAGACAGAGGGAAAGGGAGGAGAGGACAGAGAGGGGAAGGAGACAGAGGGAAAGGGAGGAGAGGACAGAGAGGGGAAGGAGACAGAGGGAAAGGGAGGAGGGACAGAGAGGGGAAGGAGACAGAGGGAAAACAGAGAGGGGAAGGAGACAGAGGGAAAGGGAGGGAACAGGAGGGGAGAGAACAGAGGAAAGGGAGGGGAACAAGAGGGAAGGAGACAGAGGGAAAGGGAGGAGAGAACAGAGAGAGAAGGGTTTAGGGTTTGGCTGGGCTATAGAGTATTTAGCCCCATCTCTCTTTACTTCTCTTTGCCTCTCTCTCTACTACCCACCCACCCTCCCCTCTCTCTTTCTCTCTCTATATATCTCCCTCACCCCCCTCTCCATCCCACCTCCAGGGCTAATCTGTGCTCAGCTAGTTTACCCTCCAAAACCAGAATCACTTTGCTTCAGAAAAATCCTCAGTTTTTCAATGACCCACACAAGGGGGCAGACACACACACACACACACAAACACACTGTCTACCCACTAAAAGGGCTAGCAGCGATGGTCTGCTGCAGTGACTTGTCCTGTGGTAGTCTAATTATGGGCAGATCCCGAAAAACAGATAAAAGAGCCTCTCTGTCTCTGAGGCCCCCAGTCAACCCCTACACACACACACACATACACACATGCACTAAAACACGCTTGCAGACAAGCACACAAACACACTCAAACGCACAAACAAATACAGACAGACCCAAACATGACCTGAGCGATATTGGTAACCATTTCACATCTTTTGCTTTTGTCTGTTCAGCGTGTGTTTGATGTGTCATGTGCGCTGGTGATTATGATACCTTACCTTTTCACCGTCTTCGGAGGCGTGGGTTTGAGTTTGTCGAATTCATCCTTTTCAGAGAAAATTACAACGTTGTCTGAAAAAATATATATAATCATTTATAAAATATATAAATTAGGATGTTTAATAAGTGACACAAACAACAAATACACTACAAGCAAAAGTATGTGGACACCTGTCCGAACATCTCATTCCAAAATCATGGGCATTAATATGGAGTTGGTCCCGCCTTTGCTGCTATCACAGCCTCCACTCTTCTGGGAAGGATTTCCACTAGATCTTGGATCATTGCTGCGGGGACTTGCTTCCATTCAGCCACGAGCATTAGTGAGGTCAGGCACTGATGTAGGGCGATTGGGCCTGGCTCACAGTCGGCGTTCCAATTCATCCCAAAGGTGTTTGATGGGGTTGAGGTCAAGGCTCTGTGCAGGCCAGTCAAGTTCTTCCACACTGATGTCGACAAACCATTTCTGTATGGACCTTGCTTTGCCATAAGGTTGGAAGCACAGAATCGTCTAGAATGTTATCACTGGAACTAAGAGGCCTAGCCTGAAGCATGAAAAACAGCCCCAGACCATTATTCTTCATCCACCAAACTTTACAGTTGGCACTATGCATTGGGGCAGGTAGCTTTCTTCTGGCAATCGTCAAACCCAGATTCGTCTGCCGGACTACCACATGGTGAAGTGTGTTTCATCACTCCAGAGAACACATTTACACTGCTCCAGAATCCAAGGGCGGCGAGCTTTACACCACTCCAGCCGACGCTTGGCATTATAGCATGGTGATTTTAGGCTTGTGTGCGACTGGTTGGCCATGGAAACCCATTTCATGAATCCCTCGACGAACAGTTATTGTGCTGACGTTGCTTCCAGAGGCAGTTTGGAACACGGTAGTGAGTGTTGCAACCGAGGACAGACGATTTGTACGCGCTTCAGCACTCAGCGGTCCCGTTCTGTGAGCTTGTGTGGCCTACCACTTCACAATAACAACACTTACAGTTGACCGGGGCAGCTCTAGCAGGGAAGACATGTTCCACAATGGGTGTGGCTGAAATAGCCGAATCCACTCATTTTGGAGGGGTGTCCACATACGTTTGTGTACATATAGTGTATATAAAGATAACTTTATCCCATTACTCAACATTATGAAAGCAGATCTATTCAATTGAACAATCTCCCCATTATTAATTAGTCTTACAGATTCAGAATGAACGTCTTCAGAATGGCATGGCTCCCAAAGTTTTTACATGTATTAATACCAATTACTGCACCAAAGACATGGAATTGTATCAATCGCCACCCAAGGCTTTTACTTGTGACATAGTTAAATGCACTAAAGAGGAACATTGCGTACATGTTGAAGATGCAGATGCTCGTCTCCAGGATCTTTTTACCTGTCTAAGGATTGAGCTAAGAACATTTACAACTTTCTAGTTAAGAACACTATAGAACCAATAACACTACCTAAAACACAACCCTATGGAACGATCCTTGTATAGAGTTTCAGAACGCACCGGTAGATTGGTCCACATAGAAAATGAAAGGCATAAAAACCATAAACGATATGGTAATAGGATAATTGAACTGACCAATGTAGATATTTTCAAATACATGCAACTTACATGCAAAAGTTTCACATCACAACATTTGGATTTGAAATATTTTGGACATCAGAGCAACCTTGAGGAAATCTTATTTGAGTCATAAAAGGATGTTCCTATGATAGGGAAGATATACAAAACCTTGCAGAGCCCATATCCAACTGACAATCTCATAAAGGAAAGGAACTATTGGAACCAAGACTTAAAAAGACCTGATGTTGAGACAAGATGGAGGGAAAGTTGGAGCATAACTAATGAAATTACAGTTAACTAAAATGTATGCTTAATCCAATTAAACTAATGTATAGAATGTATTATACAAGAGACAAAATGCACAAATTCTACATCACAATGATATCATGTCTTAAGTGTAAAACTTACAATGACTCAATAATAAAAGCTATGAAGTCCAAAAGTAATGGGCGGAGTGAAAAAGCTGTCAGAAGTATTACAACGTCAATTTAGTTTTACTCCGTCTGTCTGCATATTTCAAGACATGGCATATTTTTTTTACATTTTATCTTTATTTAACTAGGCAAGTCAGTTAAGAACAAATACTTAATTACAATGACAGCCTACTCCGGCCAACGCGGGGACAATTGTGCGCTACCCAATCACAGCCGGATGTGATACAGCCTGGATTCGAACTAGGTACCATAGTGACGCCTCTAGCACTGAGATGCAGAGTCTTAGATCGCTGTGCCACTAGTGAGCCCACATATGAGGGTGCAGTGAAATTCCTGATGGATTGGATGATACTCGTCTCGTAAATTATCTTGAAAACGCATACTTAAAAACTGGATATGAACCAATCCTCCATCTTTAAGACAATGGAAAAAGTGTGCATGACTGAGAGTAACAAAATGTTGCAATTTGAGGACATGTAGTGCAGACATTGGAGATAGGGGGGAGAATAAGTGGGTCTGGGCTAGAGGTCGACCGATTATTATTATTTTCAACACTGATACCGATTATTGGAGGACCCAAAAAAAGCCGATACCGATTAATCTGCCGATTTGTATTTATTTATTTATAATAATGACAATTACAACAATACTGAATGAACACTGTTATTTTAACTTAATATTAAACATCAATAAAATCAATTTAGCCTCAAGTAAATAATGAAACATGTTCAATTTGGTTTAAATAATGCAAAAACAAAGTGTTGGAGAAGAAAGTAAAAGTGCAATATGTGCCATGTAAAAAAGCTAACGTTTCAGTTCCTTGCTCAGAACATGAGAACATTTGAAAGCTGGTGGTTCCTTTTAACATGAGTCGCCAATATTCCCAGGTAAGAAGTTTTATGTTGTAGTTATTATATGAATTATAGGACTATTTCTCTCTATACCATTTGTATTTCATATACCTTTGACTATTGGATGTTCTTATAGGCACTCTAGTATTGCCAGTGTAACAGTATAGCTTCCATCCTTGTCCTTGCCCCTACTTGGGCTCGAACCAGGAACACATCGACAACAGCCACCCTTGAAGCATCGTTAGCCATCGCTCCACAAAGGCCGCGGCCCTTGCAGAGCAACAACTACTTCAAGGTCTCAGAGCGAATGACGTCACCGTTTGAAGCGCTATTAGCGCGCACCCCATTAACTAGCTAGCCATTTCACATCGGTTACACCAGCCTAATCTCAGGAGTTGATAGGCTTGAAATCATAAACAGCTCAATGCTTGAAGCACAGCGAAGAGTTGCTGGCAAACCCACGAAAGTGCTGTTTGAATGAATGCTTACGAGCCTGCTGCTGCCTACCACCGCTCAGTCAGACTGCTCTATCAAATATCAAATCATAGACTTAATTATAACATAATAACACACAGAAATGCGAGCCTTAGGTCATTAATATGGTCAATTCCGGAAACTATCATTACGAAAACAAAACGTTTATTCTTTCAGTGAAATACGGAACCGTTCTGTATTTTATCTAACGGGTGGCATCCATAAGTCTAAATATTGCGGTTACATTGCACAACCTTCAATGTTATGTCATAATTACGTAAAATTCTAGCAAATTAGTTCGTAACGAGCCAGGCGGCCCAAACTGTTGCATATACCCTGACTCTGCGTGCAATGAACGCAAGAGAAGTGACACAATTTCCCAAGTTTAATATTGCCTGCTAACCTGGATTTCTTTTAACTAAATATGCAGGTTTAAACATATATACTTCTGTGTATTGATTTTAAGAAAGGCATTGATGTTTATGGTTAGGTACATTCATGCAACAATTGTGCTTTTTTCACAAATGCTCTTTTGTTAACCTCTTGCCTCTACTTGGGACGCTTGCCTGGAAATGCAAATGCGCTACGTTAAATGCTAATAGTATTAGTTAAAACTCAAAAGTTCATTAAAATACACATGCAGGGTATCAAATTAAAGCTACACTCGTTATGAATCCAGGCAACAAGTCAGATTTTTAAAATGCTTTTCGGCGACAGCATGAGAAGCTATTATCTGATAGCATGCACCAATACACTACAACACAAAAGCACAGCAGGGGACGTAAACAAAATAACTAGCATTTCGGCGTTACACAAACCGCACAATAAAATAGAAAACAGTCATTACCTTTCACCATCTTCTTTGTTGGCACTCCTAGATGTCCCATAAACACTATTGGGTCTTTATTTCGATTAAATCGGGCCATATAAAGCCAAGATATTGTTATATGTAGACTGTGTGATAAACGAAAAAAACAGCGATTTCACAACGTAACGTCATTTTTTAAGATTCAAAAAGTAGACGATAAACTTTCACAAAACACTTCGAAATACGTTTGTAATGCTACTTTAGGTATTAGTAAACGTTAATAAGCGATAAAAATCATCCGTAGGCGATGTAAATATCATTAGCTGTCGTCTTGGAAAAAATTTCAGGAGAGAGCTCTTCCGGAATGATCTGGGCGGAGACCGGAGGTAAGTCGTGCCCCTCTTTCGGTTCAACCAAGAATCAAAGATGATTCAATTCACAAAACTCTAGACAACATGGGGATGCTGTGGGAGTTGAATGCTCGGTCTTATCTAATTCGGCTCACTGTTAACAATTGCTGGAAGTGGCGCAAGGATATTTATTTCCATTTTCTGTGATCAGGTTTTCCTGCGCTTTCCGATGTAACGCACGTTATGTAATAGCCACAGTCGTGATTTAACCAGTTTTAAAAACGTCCGAGGGTTTCCTATCCACACATTCTAACCATATGAACGTACTATATTCCTGGCATGAGTAGCAGGGCGCTGAAATGTTGCGCGATTTTTAACAAAATGTTCAAAAAAGTAGAGGGTCGACTGAAGAGGTTAAATCATCCTCCATTTGGCGAAGTGGGCTGTCTTTGTTATGAAGAAATAGTCTTCACACAGTTCACAACGAGCAAGGCGGCCCAAACTGCTGCATATACCCGGACTCTGTTGCACAGAACGCATGAGAAGTGACAATTTCCATAGTTAAAAGAAAGTCATGTCAGCCGTCAAAATTAACTAAATATGCAGGTTTACAAAAATATACTTGTGTATTGATTTTAAGAAAGGCGTTGATGTTTATGGTTAAGTACAAACTAGTGATTATGTTAAGATTCATTGTTTTTCATAAGATAAGTTTAATGCTAGCTAGCACCTTACCTTGGCTCCTTGCTGCACTCGCATAACAGGTAGTCAGCCTGCCACGCAGTCTCCTCATGGAGTGCAATGTAATCGGCCATGATCGGTCTTCAAAAATGCCGATTACCGATTGTTATGAAAACTTGATCGGTCGACCTCTAGTCTGGGAAGGTGTGATGTCGTTGATGTTTGTGTGTGTCTGTATGTTGTCTCTTTTGTGTTTTTTACCAAACGTTATTTATCACACAGTTCCATGAACGCGGGTAAAAGTCTGAAACAAAAATAACCAGGGGTCTGCATCGCAGACTCTGGGTTCGAGCCCAGGCTTTGTCGCAGCAGGCCGAGACCGGGAGGTCCGTGGGGCGACACACAAGTGGCCTAGCGTCGCCTGAGTTAGGGAGGGTTTGGCCGGTAGGGATAACCTTGTCTCATCGCGCACTAGCAACTCCTGTGGTGGGCCGGGCGCAGTGCACGCTAACCAGGTCGCCAGGTGCACGGTGTTTCCTCCAAAACATTGGTGCGCCTGGCTTCCGGGTTGGCTGCGCGCTGTGTTAAGAAGCAGTGCGGCATGGTTGGGATGTGTTTCGGAGGACGCATGGCTTTCGACCTTCGTCTCTCCTGGGCCCGTACGGGAGTTGTAGCGATGAGACAAGATAATAACTACTAACAATTGGATACCATGAAAACGGGGGTTCCTAAAAAATAAAAATAAATAACCAGGGGAACAGAGGTCCCATTATTTTCCAAATAAATCAATTAACAGGACTGTAGCATTCAAATGCAATCACATCAATGTTTAAAGCCTGTAAATGTCTTGTACTGCCAGCCTAGATAGTGTATGCCTCAGAGACGTCAGACCTACACTCATAGTTCCCAGCTCTACCGGAGATGTGAATCATAGAGTTACGAAACAGCTACTCAATACACACAGACATGCGTGCACACACACTTTTCCCAATACATAAACACACACATACAGTATGCTTTCACCAATACACTTAGAACATATAAACATACTCTACATTCAGTTTCGTGAATAAAACACTTTTGTTTGATTCTTAATTTGCAAGCCTAAACAGGTTGATTTCTAAACCTAAAGGACTGTATGTATAACTATTACCATACCAGAGGTAAAATGGTAGGCCTACAGTTTGTGAGACGCCAGTAGGTGTATTATTGTCAGGTAAAATGTTGATAACGTTCTAGTTAGTGAGAGGGGAACACTGACAGCCTAGAGCTAGGGCCACAGTCTAATCTAAACATTCCAACATGCTACGCTCAATCAGTGTCAAACCCACAGACACCAGGCATGACAGACAGCCACCACGGATGAGAATGCCTTTATGTTAGTTATAGACTAGACTATAGATTAAGCCTGAGGCCCCAGCCGGTACTATACATTATGTTAGTTATAGACTATAGATTAAGGCTGAGGCCCCAGCCGGCACTATACATTATATTAGTTATAGATTAGACTATAGATTAAGCCTGAGGCCCCAGCCGTTACTATACATCATGTTAGTTATAGATTAGACTATAGATTAAGTCTGAGGCCCCAGCCGCTACTATACATTATGTTAGTTATAGACTATAGATTAAGCCTTGGGCCCCAGCCGCTACTATACATTATGTTAGTTATAGACTAGACTATAGATTAAGCCTGAGGCCCCAGCCGCTACTATACATTATGTTAGTTATAGACTAGACTATAGATTAAGCCTGAGGCCCCAGCCGCTACTATACATTATGTTAGTTATAGACTAGACTATAGATTAAGCCTGAGGCCCCAGCCGCTACTATACATTATGTTAGTTATAGACTAGACTGCAGATTAAGCCTGAGGCCCCAGCCGCTACTATACATTATGTTAGTTATAGACTAGACTGCAGATTAAGCCTGAGGCCCCAGCCACTACTATACATTATGTTAGTTATAGACTAGACTGCAGATTAAGCCTGAGGCCCCAGCCGCTACTATACATTATGTTAGTTATAGACTAGACTATAGATTAAGCCTGAGGCCCCAGCCACTACTATACATTATGTTAGTTATAGACTAGACTGCAGATTAAGCCTGAGGCCCCAGCCACTACTATATATTATGTTAGTTATAGACTAGACTGCAGATTAAGCCTGAGGCCCCAGCCGCTACTATACATTATGTTAGTTATAGACTAGACTGCAGATTAAGCCTGAGGCCCCAGCCGCTACTATACATTATGTTAGTTATAGACTAGACTGCAGATTAAGCCTGAGGCCCCAGCCACTACTATACATTATGTTAGTTATAGACTAGACTGCAGATTAAGCCTGAGGCCCCAGCCACTACTATACATTATGTTAGTTATAGACTAGACTGCAGATTAAGCCTGAGGCCCCAGCCGCTACTATACATTATGTTAGTTATAGACTAGACTATAGATTAAGCCTGAGGCCCCAGCCGCTACTATACATTATGTTAGTTATAGACTAGACTGCAGATTAAGCCTGAGGCCCCAGCCACTACTATACATTATGTTAGTTATAGACTAGACTGCAGATTAAGCCTGAGGCCCCAGCCACTACTATACATTATGTTAGTTATAGACTAGACTGCAGATTAAGCCTGAGGCCCCAGCCACTACTATATATTATGTTAGTTATAGACTAGACTGCAGATTAAGCCTGAGGCCCCAGCCACTACTATATATTATGTTAGTTGACTGTCGTGTGGTTTTCTGTTCCTTGAGGTATCATTTTGTAAAGCTGTGTTGTAGTGTCTCACCTGGAACATCTTTCTTGTCCTCCTGTTTGTTGGTCTGAGCCTCCACAGCCTTCACCACCTGACCTGAGCAGCACGCTGCACACGGAGAGAGAGAACGTTTAGTAACTGTGCACACTGATGTCCCATTTAACACAGGGAGGGAACCTAACTGAAACTGTATGTGTATGTGCGTGTGTGTGATTGTTACCCTGTCCGCTGGGCTTGGCTTTGAGGATGTAGAACATGATAATGAGGACGATGGCGATGGCCATGATGAAGATGGTTGACATGGCAATGATGAGAGCGGTTGCTAGGTGACCCTGTCCTGTGGCGTCTTTGTGAGGGTGAGGGAACATGGTAGTACTGCTGGTTGAGACACTGGCGACTTTGGTAAGCATGCCTGGAACACACAGATACTACACAGTTACTACACAGTTACTACACAGATACTACACAGGTAATTAATCTAAGGGTAGCCATGACCCTCATGATGTCTTACCCCTCAGGGTTGTGTGCTTAGTCCCCTCCTGTACTCCCTGTTCACCCAAGTTTACCGAAAACACAACGATGGTAGGCCTGATCACTAGCTAGCTAACATTAGCGTTAGCCACCTAGTCACCTAGCTAACTTTAGCCACAACAAATTGGAATTTGTAACATATCATACATTTAGCAAATTGGTAACATATTGTACGTTTGGCAAATTGGTAACATATGAATTGTAATTCGTAAACATATCATGATGGACTTCCACAAATTAACACAAACTATATGAGACATATCATACTAAATGGAGTGTCTCGGATTTACATACAGAATAATACAAAATTCTCTGAGACCACATTGTTCCTACAGTGAGACATCAGAATAGACCAAGGCTTTCAACCCTACAGACAGATGTCAGAATAGACCAAGGCTTTCAACCCTACAGACAGACATCACAATAGACCAAGGCTTTCAACCCTACAGACAGACGTCATCTCCTCTAAAGCTTTTGGACATTTTTATGCTGCTTCAGACTTTATTTATTCACTGATTAGATCAGACTGACGAGGTCTATCATTGCATGAGACTGCTGCAGTTACATTAGACAAACCTGGGTTCAAAGTTTAAACCCAGTCTGTTACAGTAGATGGTGGTAAACAGAGGCCAGACAGAGGTGGTATAGATATGTATAGATGCATATAGCCTGGAGAGATGGTATGACAGGCTGCTGTTGAAGAGACGACCCAGTGCATGTGGAAACATGCTAATCATCTTTTTCATGCCCTCCAAACTTTTTAATTATCACACCGCGCCATGCTGGGAGCTAGCTGGTAACACACACACACAAACACACACGCACACACACTGAGCTGGAAGCCGGAGTAATTGACAGATTACTTGGCGAGTGCTAGCCTGTCTTGACCCTGAGCTAGTAACTCTATGCTTCAACTACATATTTCAAGCCTTCATTTGAAACAGTTAATTAAAATGTACCCTCACACGTTCCCTCCCTCCCTCTCTTCCTCCCTAACTCACTCCCTGCCTGGAAGAAACAATTAGACACTTGTTAAAACGTTTGTGTTTGTTGGTATACACTCATCTGTCCTCCTCCCTCCTTCTCTCTCTCTCTCCCATCCTCCTCATAGCTGCTTCCAATCTGTTTGAGGTTTTCATATTTCAAAACACAGTCATTCAAATTACACATATATATTAATTTCCGGTCAAAACAATGTGCCAGTGAGTGTTGGTTTGAGCGACGGACACAAAAACAATTCCTGGGTTTGAGCATTACCATGAGGAAGCAGTTCCAGACGCTGGCGAGTTAACATCCTGCTGCCTCGCCCTGTGCTCTGTCTGTCTGTGTTCATTAACTGGCCCTCACTCGCCTGACCTTACAGTGATCGCTCTCCGTCCCTCTCGCCCTGTGCTCTGTCTGTCTGTGTTCATTAACTGGCCCTCACTCGCCTGACCTTACAGTGATCGCTCTCCGTCCCTCTTGCCCTGTGCTCTGTCTGTCTGTGTTCATTAACTGTCCCTCACTCGCCTGACCTTACAGTGATCGCTCTCCGTCCCTCTCGCCCTGTGCTCTGTCTGTCTGTGTTCATTAATCGCTCTCCGTCCCTCTCGCCCTGTGCTCTGTCTGTCTGTTCATTAACTGTCCCTCACTCGCCTGACCTTACAGTGATCGCTCTCCGTCCCTCTCGCCCTGTGCTCTGTCTGTCTGTGTTCATTAACTGGCCCTCACTCGCCTGACCTTACAGTGATCGCTCTCCGTCCCTCTCGCCCTGTGCTCTGTCTGTCTGTGTTCATTAACTGGCCCTCACTCGCCTGACCTTACAGTGATCGCTCTCCGTCCCTCTCGCCCTGTGCTCTGTCTGTCTGTGTTCATTAACTGGCCCTCACTCGCCTGACCTTACAGTGATCGCTCTCCGTCCCTCTCGCCCTGTGCTCTGTCTGTCTGTGTTCATTAACTGGCCCTCACTCGCCTGACCTTACAGTGATCGCTCTCCGTCCCTCTCGGACAGTGATTCGGTGAAACGGTGTGTTTGTGTTGTAGAAGTAGTAAGGTATAGTAGAACGTACACTCTTTAGTGTTGCGCGGTGCGTTCTGACACGAGTGACAGACCATCCCATACAGGTTCCTGGGCCGGTTCTCCTGGATGTAATACCTGACAGAAAGGAAACACAGAGAGAACCTTTAGAGAACAATACTGATACAGTACCTAGTATTGTCTTCTTATATACAGAGATGTTAGATATATTGTGAATATGTACGTATTTGACAGAAGTGTCACAATAACAGCTGAGGTGAAAAGGCTAAACTGACTGCTGTATTGATGCCCAGAGGGGAAGGAGTGATACTGTATACCATTAGGTTAGATAAGGTATTATATAGCCCTGAGCTGTGACAGAGGACGAGAGGGGAAGCTGCTTCAGAGCGTGGCGTCCTCTAGGCCTCTAGGGCAGAGAGGCTATCATCAATCAGAGATGACTATTAAACCAAATTCAATCAAACACCAACACCCGATCTCCAGGTTAGAGCACCGACAAAAGCATTAAACGTGAGATTAATAAAGCCTAGAGGAATTTGGTGAGTATTTTGATTCCATCACAGCAGCAGTCAGACAGTGTTCAGTAATTCTGCCCCCAATACAGTACAGCTGAAAGAGAGTATCTATTAAAGCAGCCAGTAATGTTATGCTAAAACACTCCAGTCTGTATATTGACTTTAAACTCAATTGAAACCAGAGAATGCCTTTGAGGTGGTCCAGCCACTGAATGATATCATATGGTGGAAAGGGAGGAAAGGGGTAGAGAGAGAGAGAGAAGGAGGGAGGGAGAGGGAGAAGGAGAGAGATCAGACCTTTAAATCAGTCCTGTAACAGTTTATATCTTGTCCTGCCTCCATGTTGGTGGGTGACCAGATGGCAGCTGGGTAATTGAGGCTGGTAGCGTGGCCAATGGAGGGTTAGCCTAGGCTGTGTGTGTTATATGGGAGTTGTGCGGGAGAAATGTCCTATGGGGTGGTCCTGTCTTATCAATGACACTCTGATAGTGAGAGTGTGTAGGCTTGTGTGTATATGTGTATATGTATGTGTCTGTATGTGTGTACATACCCAGGTAAGCAGGGTCCACAGTCTGCGTCACTGTCTGGTGTCCCAGGTGTGAGTACTGTAGCGCGGTACAGACCTTCACAGTCCTTATGTCTCCTGCAGATCTCATACTTCCCCTTTGAGTACTTCCCCGCGGGACAAGACACACACACAAAGTTCTCATCCTTAGTCCCATAGCCACAGTTCTGCAACAAAACACACACAAACAATGTTAGACATGTGTTATGCATGTGTTGTGCTCACATACACATACACACACACACATACACACTCACACACACATACACACACACACATACACACACACACACATACACACACACACACACACACACACACATACACACACATACACATACACACATACACACACATACACACACACACACTTACACACACACACACACACACACACACACACACACACACACACACACACACACACACACACACACATACACACACACACACACACACACACACACACACACACACACACACTGCACTTGAAACGAGTGGTGCTGTTCATAGACCTGTGTGTTAGTGTATATACTAATGCTGCCTTCTGTGTTCTGCTGAGCCCAGCCTAGATCTGACTGAGTCTGACTGAGTCTGAGTCTGAGACTAAAGATGTGAAATGTGATCGCTAACAAGAACAGGAGTCATTCTGAACGGATCTTTGTGTAGTTTGTCTACAGATGTAGGATCTTCATTTGATCACCCTGTTGTAGGATCATTTGAAATGTAAAATGTATAGTGTATTTAAGTTTTAAAAAGGTTTATGAAAGTTTGTAATTTCCACGAATGATGCATCAACCACCACAAAATGGCTCAAGTTAAGATCCTACATCTGTAGTGTGTGTGTGTGTGTGTGCGTGCGCATGCGTGCAGCCTAGTAGATGTGGGGAGGAAGTGGAAATGTATGTTCTAATATAGAATAAGGATGTTCTAGACTGATGCACTACTCTCAGGGGGGGGGAATCTGTGACAACAACCAATACTCTACACAGTCTGACAGACAGGCAGGTAGGTGTCTGACGTATCTTTATTAAAACTGTTAACGCCAAGATGCTGCCTGTCCTACAGACTACAGAAACACTATATTCACTTCAACTTCCTACTTTATTGGCTTGTCCAATATAGCCACTGTGACATCTGATAAAAACTGGATTAAATTATCAGTAGGATTCTGTCAGGATGGATCAACCCAGTGTCAGATCTCCTTGCTGACTTTACTTCTGTTGGTTCATATAAACCTTCTCCAGACTCTCCAGATCCAATTGATTTCCAGTCTCCATAGTTGTGGTAAACCAGTGTGTATCACTGCAGTAAAATGATCTGCTCTATCAGATCACAGCAGATCTGTGTGGGAGTTGAAAGAGTCCTGTTTGATGTGTGTGTGTGTCTGTGTGTGTGTGTATGTGGGGGGGGGGGGGGGATTCTCAGGTGGGTGTAGATTATCCCAGTGATTATAAGAAGGCAGAGGGAAAGCACAGGGCAAGATTACAGACTAACGACTACTACTGATCACAGACGAGAGATGGGAAGAGCTGAATGCCTGGTTAGTTATGATGTTGATGCTCTGTTTGATAAGTCCTTACATAAATAGACAATCATGAGCAATGATAGGCTTACTTGTCAAGGTCACATTATAGTCATTTTCTGTAATTAGACAGGAGAGTTGAATAACTATCACTTAACCTTAGAAGGTTAATGAACAACAGACTATTCAAACAGTTAGACATGTGTTAGGATTGTTGTTTAGATTAAGAGGAAAAGGCGTGCACCTGTTGGAGTTGTTCTGTGTAGTTGTGTGAAGTAGTCTATAGGGTGTGTGTGTGGTGTGTGTGTGTGTGTGTGTGTGTGTGTGTGTGTGTGTGTGTATGAGGTGTGTCTCCTCCATATTAAGGCCCAGTGAGCTGCTGCCTGCTGTGCTTTTTGGTTTGACCGGGGCACTGATGAATCATGATTACTGACAGACTTCTGTACCATTCCTACCCACGGGGCTTCAATATTTGGAAAAAAATCGAAATGGTTTGACAAACCGTGAAAATTGTTCATTCCACTTTATGAATCTGAACAGGCTTACAGTACTGGGATTTAGGTGGTAACTCTCTCTGAGCTGGGAGGTGTACAGATGTAGGCTCTTAATTTGATAACTCTTTTGTTGTGGAGAATGCAAACTTGGAAATGCATACATCTAATGTATTTGAGTTTTAAAAAGGCTTCTAAAATGCCTGACATTTTGTAATTTTCGATTTGCCCTAATGAAAAATGTATCAACCCCTACAAAAAGGTTTTCCTGCTGTAGAAAATTGGCTCAAATTAAGATCATACATATGTACCTGTGTGTATATCAGTGAGTCAAGAAAACTACCTGGGTGGTCTGAGCAGACAGGCAGACTAGAGAGTATTGTCACACCCTGATCTGTTTCACCTGCCTTTGTGATTGTCTCCACCCCCTCCAGGTGTCGCCCATCTTCCCCATTATCCCCTGTGTAGTTATACCTGGGTTCTCTGTTTGTCTGTTGCCAGTTTGTCTTGTTTGTCAGGTCAACCAGCGTTTTTGTGTCAGCTCCTGCTTTTCCCCAGTCTCTGTTTTCTCGTCCTCCTGGTTTTTGACCCTTGCCTGTCCTGACCCTGTACCCACCAGCCTGACCACTCTGCCTGCCCCTGAGCCTGCCTGTCGTTCTGTACCTTTACCCCACCTCTGGATTAACGACCTCTGCCTGACCAGACCCTGAGCCTGCCTGCCGTTCTGTACCTTTACCCCACCTCTGGATTAACGACCTCTGCCTGACCAGAGCCTGAGCCTGCCTGCCGTTCTGTACCTTTACCCCACCTCTGGATTAACGACCTCTGCCTGACCAGAGCCTGAGCCTGCCTGCCGTTCTGTACCTTTACCCCACCTCTGGATTAATGACCTCGGCTTGACCAGACCCTGAGCCTGAGCCTGCCTGACATTCTGTACCTTTGACCCTGTTGCTGTTTTAATCATTGTTACTTCGACACATTCTGTATCTGGGTCTTACCTTGATACCTGATAAGTATGGCTGGGAGGTAGGTAACAGGGGTCAGGGTTTACACGATATGGACACTCAAGTTATTTCACCACAGGGAAAGTATGTCTCACCATGTGGGGCTCCTGTCCAGGCTGGCATGGGGGGCAGGGCCGGCAGCTACTGAAGGTCTGGTTGTAGAATTCAAACTCTCCACAACTACTGTACTCTGACCTGAGACAGGGAGGACAGGACACCTGAGATAGAGAGAGGGGGGAGAGTTCAAATATAAAAGTGTGCAAAGAGTCAAACTTAAATGTATTTTTTATTCAGGTTGTTGGTTATACGGTAGTCCTTTCCACTCACAGCCCCTGTCATATGCAGTCATATGCAGGTTGAAAATGGAATATCTGTCATTGATAAATACCTAAATTGGAACGCATCTGCTGTACAGTAACATTTTATACATGACGTGAGAGCTCAGGGTTCTCCACTTCACAGCGCTGTATGGGTTTTGACTGACAGCCGTTATAAACTTGAGCACCGTGCTCGACAAGAAGATGCAACCATCCCTCCCGCTAATTGGGCTGCTTTTGCACATGTCACACCCTGACCTTAGAGAGCCTGTTTATTTCTCTATTTGGTGAGGTCAGGGTGTGATTTGGTGAGGTCAGGGTGTGATTTGGTTAGGTCAGGGTGTGATTTGGTTAGGTCAGGGTGTGATTTGGTTAGGTCAGGGTGTGATTTGGTGAGGTCAGGGTGTGATTTGGTGAGGTCAGGGTGTGATTTGGGTGGGCATTCTAGTTTTCTATTTCTTTGTTGACCGGGTAGGGTTCCCAATCAGAGGCAGCTATCTATCGTTGTCTCTGATTGGGAATCATACTTAGGCAGTCTGTTTTCCACCTGAGTTTGTCGGATCTTGTTTTTGCACAGTAGCTGTCTAGCCCTGCAGAACTTTATGTTTGTTTATATTTTGTTGTTTTGTCGGTGTTTCATTATTAGATTATTATGAACACTTTCCATGCTGCGCTTTGGTCTCACTCTTTCAGCGACGGACGTAACAGCACATTTATTGTCGTCTCAGTGAGGGAAATGCTGTCAATTGAGAGGAGTCACTGTCACTGTGAGATGTTGAGGATTATAATAAACTCTGCTTTGATGTCATACAAGCAAACCACAAACCCATGAGTCCAAATGTGCACTTCATGTCAAAACTCATGTCATTTACAGTATCAATTTATAGGATTTCTATATGTGATCCACAGTTACAGGGATGACAGGTGTTGTACCCTGGGTTGTCCTGAACAGAATAAGGCTGTTTGTCATATTGTGAAGACAACTAACCGCAGGACACACATCAGAATGCACTCATGACTCCATTCTATGCGCACCACAATTACAATCTGTTTATCTGAAGTGCCTTTTGAAAGCCTAACACTGTAAGATCATATTTTGTGCTTGCTTCAGTTCCTCAACGGCACAGCTAGGAGAGCTCAAAAAAGCACCTTATAGTTGAAGGCTCTTTCCTTGAGTCATAAAAGTGCGTTGAAATGATTTAGGAACTGTGCAGTTTGGAGAGATGCGTTGCCACTTGGAGACACCAGTTAGACCTCTCACTCAAACCCTTGTTTTTTTCTTAATTTGTACCTAATTTCAATGAATATTTTTATGTTATTGAATTTATCCAATGTGTTTTCAGATTTCGTTATTGACAAATGCTGTGAAAAACACAGTCAATGTAAAATGCACATAAAATCAACAGTGTAATATTTGGATTCAGTCTTGTGTCAGGTGAACTGTTGTGTCCCCAACTTTGGTCTGATCATTTCCCCATAATCTCAAGTTTTGGTAACATGGTCATGCATATGCTTTTTATAGTTCAACATTTCAAATCGGCCCTATCCATATAGGCCCATTTCTACGAGTGTAAGGGGTTAGGATGAATCTTTTTGTTCTGCTTCAACTCACTACAGGATTCTTCAGTATATAGCCTTAAAGCTTGTAGACTTTAACTACAGCTTTCAATAACTCAAATGAAAATCATTGAGACTATATTAATCCCCTCGGGAACCTTTCAGAGACCAATCAAGGCGTTGTCATTAATGTAGCCCTAAATCTGGCAGCCAGTGAGAGAATGTTACATCACTATCTCTCCCACCATCCAACCCACACAATAACATACTAACCAAACCGCAAACGCTGGGTGTCAGAGTGAATTTAGGGACTGACCATAGTTGTTTAAATGTGCATATAATTGATTTATCGAGTGGCTGAAGTGTGTGTGTTTGTTGGGCATTTGTTCGTGCACCGTAAAGGAAAACTGTAATTTATACGGTAATTGGGAGTATTTTCAACAGTAAAATACTGTGAAACATTTTACTGCAGCATACATTAAATTATGGTGCATTTTGGGAAGATTTTGTGGGCAGGAGAATAATTGCTGTATTCCAAATGGTACTGTAATTCCATCCCACAGAATACAGTAGCGTACCATCTTTTTGGAGCCAAAAACCTTTTGACCATTAGTGGGTGCATGGTCTTGTTGTTTCTGGCTCATTAACATATCTTGTAAATGCCTTGTAAAAGGCTATATTTGTTGCAGGTCAGCGTTTTTCGTCGTGAATCTTGCTCTGGAGGCAGCTCTACAGAGTGGTCACTAGCTGGCATAGCCACAAAGTCTTAAAATCTGATTTTAAAACTAACCCTAACCTTAACCACACTGCTAACCCAAATGCCTAACCGTAACCTTAAATTAAGACCAAACAGCACATTTTTGCTTATATTAACTTTTACAATATAATGGTAAATCGCTCCTAAAAGACTCATGACAATAAATGTCAACCTGCACCTGTTAGTGAGCATGCTGCACCGATTGAACTGGTATGTAGTAGTAGTGCCCCATCTATTTAAAATAGATAAGGGACAGATTGGAGCGGTAGCCAGTCTTTGTTAATGGTTAAGTATTATGCCATGTCCTTTTGGTCTGTTTGCCCTGTCGTCCCTGCCACTTCGGAAGCCTTTGTTAGGCATCTAGAAATGGAAGTGATATAAAACACCACATATGAATTGATATGCTGTGATGTGGAAACACATGACCTAGCAGCCAACCTGCTTGCACCAATCCCATGTAATTATAGTCAAATACAAACCCCAATCCCCTCAATCATGGCTGTAGGAAGATGTTTTGGGTTGGGAGGTGCTGTAGCATTTACGTTTTACAGTACAATAGAGTCAATTTTACGCTATTGTACCATGTGTCATTGCTTTGATACTGTATTTAAATTACAATAGGTGTACTGTAACATTATATACAGTAACTTACTTACCATTAGCTACCTGCCTGCCTGGCTCTTTGTGTGTGTGTGTGTGTGTGTGTGTGTGTGTGTGTGTGTGTGTGTTCCGTTGGCTGTTCTCCTCACAGATTTTGCTGTCCAGATCCATCCATCAGAACCCACAAATAAAACAGCACACACTCAGCTCTCCCCAGCTCATGGTCAAGAATGTAATTTTCTAAACACAACAACAAGTTACACACTGCTGTTCAAACACATGGAGACTGAAATGAAACCAGTTACTGTTTGCAGTGGTGGAAAAAGTACCCAATTGTCATACTTGAGTAAAAGTAAAGATACCTTAATAGAACATGACTCAAGTAAATTAAAAGTCACCCAGTAAAATACTACTTGAGTCTTAAAGTATTTGTTTTTAAATATAGAGTAAGTATCAAAAGTGAATGTAATTGCTAAAATATAGTTAAGAATCAAAAGTAAAAGTATAAATCATTTAAAATTCCTTATGTTAAGCAAACCAGACAGCACCATTTTCTTGTTTTCTTTATTAACAGATAGCCAGTGGCACACTGCAAAATTCAAACATAATTTACAAACGAAGCATGAGTGTCTAATGAGTCCACCAGATCAGAGGCAGTAGGGATGACCAGGGAAGTTCTCTTGATAAGTGTGTGAATTTGACCATTTTCCTGTCCTGCTAAGCATTCAAAATGTAACTAGTACTTTTGGGTGTCAGGGAAAATGTGTGGAGTAAAAAGTAATTATTTGATTTAGGAATGTAGTGAAGTAAAACTAGACAAACTCTATAACAAAAAACACAAGACAGACTGAGCAGCAGCTGGGGAGCTGGAGAGAACTGAGACATCTGACAGGAAGACGTGAGTCTGAGGCTGTGGATGGAGGAGGGGGGAGGAGGAAAGAGGATGTGAGGAGATGGGAGTACTGTAGGCTGGATGAGGAAGAGGTTGAAGGAGGAAGTGGAGATGAGAGTAGTTGGGAAGAGGTGAAAGGAGGAAGAAGAGATGGGATGAGGTGTGAGGAAGAGGTTGAAAGAAGAGAAGATAGGAGGATGAGGCAGAAGGAGGAAGAGATGAGATGGGAGGAGGATGAGGCAGAAGGAGGAAGATATGAGATGGGATGAGGAAGAGGTCTCTCTCTCTCTCTAATCCAGCCCTCCAGGAGTGGCTTTAGTGGGGATCATTAAATGAGCTCTGAGGGAAGTTAAACTCCTGGGAATACAGCCAACACAGACACACAGCCAACAGGTTTCAACATCAGAGGAAGAGAGGAGAGATTCAGGCCCAAATTAGAACTGCTCTCTTAGAGCTCCACGGAGGAACCTGTGATGTTTCACAACCTCTGGCAAAGACCTGCTAAAGTCTGGTAAAGTACCTCTGCCAGTGTTATGTCTGTACGAGTGTGTGTGTGTGTGTGTGTTCAGTGTGTGTGTGTGTTCAATGTGTTTGTGTTCACGCATGCGTCTGTGTATCTGTTACACTGTTTCATTGCTGAAGATGGGTGAGGATGAGAAGAGGAGGGAAAGGAGATGGAGAGAAAGAGGAGTAATGAAATTTGAAAGATACTCACCAACAACAAACAGAGGAAGAGGGACTCTATGTGACTTCCTTTCTGAAACATCTTCTCACCTTCCCCTGAGAGAGAGAGAGAGAGAGAGAGGTAAGAGGGTCAGTAATACATACACTCATGACAGCAGTGTCCCCTCTACTGTTGTTGTGGTAGTAATACATACACTCATGACAGCAGTGTCCCCTCTACTGTTGTTGTGGTAGTAATACATACACTCATGACAGCAGTGTCCCCTCTACTGTTGTTGTGGTAGTAATACATACACTCATGACAGCAGTGTCCCCTCTACTGTTGTTGTGGTAAGTCTTCCACTGCTTAAGAAAGCCGTCACTCCTCATAAACATTTGATCCACACACACACTATGCGTCATCATTTGCGTGGGTTATACTTGACCGAGTGTGTGTGTAGGTGATACTGTTCTCTACTGTAGGTTACTCCTCTGCCCTACTGATGTGATGAGATCATTAATGATCCCCCTATCAGAGCTGCCAATCACTGAGGAGAGAGAGTGGGAGAGAGGGAGTATGTGAATGGAGGAGAGCAGCCTGGTGGAAGAGGAGAGGATCAGCTCGTCTCCTCTCTGACACAGATGGATTATGGGTAACCAGTCCAGGCCTGGGCAATTATTTTCCATGGAGGGCCACATTAGAATATATTTTTGCCATCGTGGGCCAGAACCATATTACAGGATTATACATGTGTATGACTGTGTTGACAGATATCTACTGGAAATCACATCCAGATATGCTACTCATTTTATTCTTTAACACGCACAGAAATAAACCACATCCACATTCTCCTTTTGGTAGGTATTTTCATTATTAAACATGCAATGAACTACACGGAGGGAAAAGTACACTGTGCATTCAGCACCACGGACAGAACTCTTGTTAACAGGTATGCACAAAAACACGAGAGAGAGAGAGAGCGCTCAACATTACATTTAAACTACTCAATCAACTCTCTGATGGGCATTGACTAGAGCAGTGAAGTCCGGTATAGTTTCTGTCGTCGCTATGGGCAGGATTGCTGAGAGGTGAGAGTCAGTAAGAGATTATCTGTGCCTTGACGTGTTATATTCTGTTCACATACATAGGTTGACCCAAACAGTACAAACATCTGAGCAGAACTCCTAATCTTTGGAAAGTTTTGTTCATCAAGAGATGCATAGAACCTCATCAGTGTTTGAATAGTTCTCCAATCACTGCATCACTCTGAAGATCGATAAGCTCAAGTTGCAGGTCAGAAGCATTATCCACATTGAAGGTGAAAGGAGAGGAAACCAACAGCATGTCATTTCCCAACACTTTGAAATCCTCAACATTCACTGTCCAAAGCACACAGCAGCGATGTATACTTCTCCCGCTGGTCATCTGATAGGGAACAGACTAGTAGTGTCAGAAGGTGGGTGAGATTGTTGGCTTCTACTTGGCAGGTCAGGATGAGTCATTTTCCCTTGAAGGCTGACAAGGCTGTACATCTAATGTGCAAAAAGGACCTTCCCTTGTAGTTTGGAATTCAGTTCATTCATGAGGGCCATGATGTCCACAGTGAAGGAAAAATCAGCCAACCATTCTTTATCTTGCAGTTGATGGAATTCCACATATTTCCTTCCATTTGCAAAAACTCAGCAATCTCCGACTTCAGATCCCACACCCTTTTAAGCACCTTCCCCAAACTCAGCCATCTCACGTTTGTGTGGAAGGGGAGCTCTGCATGACCCGACTCTGTCTCTTCCAACAGTGAGACAAACTGGTTGTGGTTTAATGATTTTGCTCTTAAGAAGTTTACCACTTTAGTGACTGTATCCACAACATGGCTCATTTTCAGAACACATTTACAGAGCACCTTCTGATGAAAAATGCAATGCGGGAAAATTATTTTCTGATCTGGGTTCAGCTCAGCTACTTGATGTTGTATCCTTTTCAAAAGGCTAATGTTTTTTTCTGTCAAGTTTGGGCACCCATCAGTGGTCACACAGGATAACCTTTCAATACTCAGTCCCAGCTTTGCCACACACTTATTAACCTCCTCCAATAAATATTTCCCTGTGGTTGTGTTCTTCATTGACTGCACTGAAGCAAGCTCCTCTGTAATTGCACAGTCTGGGGTTATGCCTCGTGTCACATGCATCACTGCTCTCATCCAGGGCCAAGGAGAAATAGGTGAAATCCTTTACCTCGTCTTTCAACTGTTGTTCCATATTCTCTGCGAAGTCCTCAACACTGCTCATCTCAGCTATTTCTTGTTGGGGAAAAGTATTGCTGCAGAGTCAAATAAAACCTCTCTGGGATATGTGGGACGGTAGCGTCCCACCTCGCCAACAGCCAGTGAAATTGCAGGGCGCCAAATTCAAAACAACAGAAATCCCATAATTACAATTCCTCAAACATACAAGTATTTTACACCATTTTAAAGATGAACTTGTTATAAATCCAGCCACAGTGTCCGATTTCAAAAAGGCTTTACGACGAAAGCACACCAAACGACTATGTTAGGTCAGCAAGTGTTATGCATGGAATTTTAGATCCACTTCTCCTTAATGCAACCGCTGTGTCAGATTTCAAAAAAACTTTACGGAAAAAGCAAACCATGCAATAATCTGAGTACGGCGCTTAGACACAAAAACAAGCCATGCAGAAACCTGCCATGTTGTGGAGTCAACATAAGTAAGCATTATAAGCATTATAAATAGTCACTTACCTTTGATGATCTTCATCAGAATGCACTCCCAGGAATCCCAGTTCCACAATAAATGTTTGTTTTGTTCAATAAAGTCCATAATTTATGTCCAAATACCTCCTTTTTGTTTGCGCGTTTAGTATACAAATCCAAACTCAGGAGGCGCGGGCAAGTCCAGGAGAAAGTTCAGATGAAAAGTCATATTACAGTTCGTAGAAACATGTCAAACGAAGTATAGTAGTATCTTTAGGATGTTTTTATCATAAATCTTCAATAATGTTTCAACTGGAGAATTCCTTTGTGGAAATTCAATGGAACGCAGCTAACTCTCATGGGAGCGCACGAGACTGAGCTCATGGCACTCTGCCAGACTTCTGACTCAATCAGCTCTCATTCCCCCCTCCTTCACAGTAGAAGCCTCAAACAAGGTTCTAAAGACTGTTGACATCTAGTGGAAGCCTTAGGAAGTGCAATATGACCCCATAGGCACTGTATATTCGATAGGCAATGACTTGAAATTGGATTAGATTCTGGGCTTGAGTAGCAGGCAGTTTACTCTGGGCATTATTCATCCAAGCTACTGCCCCCCAGTCCCAAATAAGTTATTAAACATTATTTAATTAATTCGACCTCAGCAAATGGCTTGCTATGTTTAGCAATTGTGTAGGACAGTACATAGCTAGCTCTCGCAATTCCGTCGTTTGCTGAATGCAGTTTTGTGAAAAGTCTTGCTGCTTCTGCAACTGAGAAAGCAACTCTTTCAATGCACTCAGAAGAAATATTCCTATATTTCTCTGAATGTTTTGTCTGAAAGTGTCGGGACAAGTTGTAGTCTTTCAAGACAGCGAAGCTCTCTCTGCACACTAAGCACACAGCTTTCCCTGATATCTTAATAAAGAAATATTTCGATGTCCACTCTTGCTGGAACACCCTACATTCATTGTCTACTTTCCTTTTCTTTGAAAAACTAATTTTTGCACAATTTCTAGCTAGCTACTATTTGTAACTATGACCTGTGTCAGCCTGTCATTCACTGTCTGTCCTCGTTCAGTTGTTATTTACATGTGCCTTCAAAATAAATGCCCACAAGCGGCGAGTATTCATTGGGCTTTTAATTTGAATAACAAATATGTTTTCAAAACTTTACTATCGCTAATTCTTTATGTGATCTGAGCATGATTCTGCGGCCGTATTGAATAAGGTCGCGGGCTGGCCGTTGCCCAGGCCTGCATTAGAGGGACTGTACTTTGTTTGTTTCAGTTACAGTACTACTGTCACAGATCTGGAAACCCTTCAAATACTCTGGCAGCACAAAGTTACTACACTTATATAGGCACTCACAGGTATGTCACGGTCAAACACACACTGTCTCGCTCTTCTCTCTGATCTGTAGTTACTAAGGTATACAGGCACTCACAAGTACATTGAAGAACATATAAAACTAAAATTAGATCAAACTTCAAACATGATTTATCCTTTTTTATTCTTGTATTTTAGAGAAAAATATCAATGTAGAGGATTTAATTGATTTAATTATGTTTATAGCAAAGCTATAGACTGTGTGTGAGAGAGTTGCGTGTGTGTGGAAGTATGCGTGCTTACGTATGTACATGTGTGTGCATGCTTATGTGTGTATTGCGTATGTCTGTGTGTGTGTGTATTGCGTCCGTCTGTGTGTGTATTGCATCTGTCTGTGTGTGTGTGTGTGTGTGTGTGTGTGTGTGTGTATTGCGTCCGTCTGTGTGTGTGTGTATTGCGTCCGTCTGTGTGTGTATTGCGTCCGTCTGTGTGTGTGTATTGCGTCCGTCTGTGTGTGTGTGTATTGCGTCCATCTGTGTGTGTATTGCATATGTCTGTGCGTGTGTGTATTGCGTATATCTGTGGGTGTGTGTATTGCGTCCGTCTGTGTGTGTATTGCGTCTGTCTGTGTGTGTGTGTGTGTGTGTGTGTATTGTGTCCGTCTGTGTGTATGTTGCCAGGCCCTTACCTAGGAGACAGATTTTTATTGGCCCACTCCCAGCATTATAATAACTGTCTGCTCTTATTTCTCTCAATAAAGGATAAATGAGTGTGCACACGTGTGTCAGTAAAGTATAAGTAATGTGGTCAGTGTAATTGGAAGGTCTTGGCGGGAGTCTTTTCCTCCAGAAACACCAATTACCTAAAGCTGTGTTAAACCGTTAAACAGAAACATCATTACCTAAAGCTGTGTTAAACCGTTAAACAGAAACACCATTACCTAAAGCTGTGTTAAACCGTTAAACAGAAACATCATTACCTAAAGCTGTGTTAAACAGAAACATCATTACCTAAAGTTGTGTTAAACCGTTAAACAGAAACATCATTACCTAAAGCTGTGTTAAACCGTTAAACAGAAACATCATTACCTAAAGCTGTGTTAAACCGTTAAACAGAAACACCATTACCTAAAGCTGTGTTAAACCGTTAAACAGAAACACCATTACCTAAAGCTGTGTTAAACCGTTAAACAGAAACATCATTACCTAAAGCTGTGTCAAACCGTTAAGTAGAAACAAACAGGGTCTCAGATTAGTTTCAACACTGTCCAGGCTCAGGGGAAACTCTCGGTCATTACAAGCCTTCTTAGATACAGATGAATTATTTTCTCATTCTGTGAGGACACCGAGAGTGTAGGTTTTCTGACACACCACAGTAATGACCCGCTCCAGTCTTTAATGGGGTTGCATTATTAAACAAACACTGATTTTACTGGAGCCTAATGGCCCCCACCATGGCTAGTGTGCTCTCTCTCTTCTGCAGAGGGCGTGTGTGTGTGTGTGCAGTAAATCAAACAGGCAGTAAATCCTGCAGCCCTGCAGTCAGGAGGAGGACTGAGCTGTTGCCTTGTTTGGTTGACTGTTTACCTGCCTGTTTATCTCCCTTTATAAACCACAGCATGCACATGAACATACACAGGAACAGAACAAACGCTCTAATCTCTGGCTGAGCGTATTCACATTTACTATTGCACAGCAAACATAATATATCAGGCCTCATTGTGCCAGTGTGTACAGTACTGTATGGTGCACAATCATGACACATTACAGATGGATCCAGCAAGCAGCCAAGTCTTTAAAGGTGAATCTCAACACTCCACCACACTGTCTCTTTAGTTTGTGGAAATACATTCCCAAAATAATAGAAACCTTTACACTACATGGAGACAATGCTGCTGATACTGCTCCTGTTTTACCTCCCAAATCTTGAACTAGTCCCATACTGTCTCTATACAGCCCCTACGCTATCTAGAACCTGAAAGTGTCTTCGGCTGTCCCCATAGGATAACCCTTTGAATAACCCTTTTTGGTTTCAGGTAGAACCCTTTTGGGTCCCATGTAGAACCCTTTTTACAGAGAGTTCTACCTGGAACTTAAAAGCGTTCTCCTATGGGGACAGCTGAAGAACGCTTTTGGATCCCTTTTTTCAAAGAGTGTAGTAACATACTAAGGAAGTGTAGCTCACTCTCACACAAACACATAGCACATAAAGTCATTTAGACAAACCCAGGACTGGACGGGGAAATTCACATGCAAGACATTCTGACTCAGACCCACAGGATGGGCAACATCTAAGCCTGTCTGCATGTCTTTAGGGGGAATTATATTTACTGCAAATATGTATTTGAATAGTAACTAAGACAAAAACAGTCTCTGAAGCAGAGAGGTTGTGTAAGACACACACACACACACACATACTGTAATTATTGTTATCAAGTAAATTTCTCATGGAGTCTCTCTGACAGATAATTGCACCATATGCAAGAAACAACAGGTTGAGTGAGAGCGAGAGAAAGAGAGAGAGAGAAAAAGAGAGAATTAGCTGGATTTTACTGTGGTTTCAGATATTGAACAAAGCCTGTATCCAGACATTAAGAGGCTGTAGTGTTGGTGAACTACAGTGTTGGTGTGTACTGTAGTGTTGGTGACCTGTAGTGTTGGTGTACTGTAGTGTTGGTGTGTACTGTAGTGTTGGTGACCTGTAGTGTTGGTGTGTACTGTAGTGTTGGTGTACTGTGGTGTTGGTGTGTACTGTAGTGTTGGTGTACTGTAGTGTTGGTGTACTGTAGTGTTGGTGTACTGTGGTGTTGGTGTGTACTGTAGTGTTGGTGTACTGTAGTGTTGGTGTACTGTAGTGTTGGTGAACTGTAGTGTTGGTGTACTGTAGTGTTGGTGTGTACTGTAGTGTTGGTGTACTGTAGTGTTGGTGACCTGTAGTGTTGGTGTGTACTGTAGTGTTGGTGAACTACAGTGTTGGTGTGTACTGTAGTGTTGGTGTGTACTGTAGTGTTGGTGAACTACAGTGTTGGTGTGTACTGTAGTGTTGGTGTACTGTAGTGTTGGTGTGTACTGTAGTGTTGGTGACCTGTAGTGTTGGTGTGTACTGTAGTGTTGGTGTACTGTGGTGTTGGTGTACTGTAGTGTTGGTGTGTACTGTAGGGTTGGTGTACTGTGGTGTTGGTGTACTGTAGTGTTGGTGTGTACTGTAGTGTTGGTGAACTGTAGTGTTGGTGAACTGTAGTGTTGGTGTGTACTGTAGTGTTGGTGTGTACTGTAGTTTTGGTGTGTACTGTAGTGTTGGTGTGTACTGTAGTGTTGGTGTGTACTGTAGTGTTGGTGTGTACTGTAGTGTTGGTGTACTGTAGTGTTGGTGTGTACTGTAGTGTTTGTGTGTACTGTAGTGTTTGTGTGTACTGTAGTGTTGGTGTACTGTAGTGTTGGTGTGTACTGTAGTGTTGGTGTGAACTGTAGTGTTGGTGTGTAGTGTAGTGTTGGTGTGTACTGTAGTGTTGGTGTGTACTGTAGTGTTGGTGTGCTGTAGTGTTGGTCTACTGTAGTGTTGGTGCGTACTGTAGTGTTGGTGTGTACTGTAGTGTTGGTGTACTGTAGTGTTGGTGAACTGTAGTGTTGGTGTGTACTGTAGTGTTGGTGAACTGTAGTGTTGGTGTACACTGTAGTGTTGGTGTACTGTAGTGTTGGTGAACTGTAGTGTTGGTGTGAACTGTAGTGTTGGTGAACTGTAGTGTTGGTGTACTGTAGTGTTGGTGAACTGTAGTGTTGGTGTGTACTGTAGTGTGGGTGTGTACTGTAGTTTTGGTGTGTACTGTAGTGTTGGTGAACTGTAGTGTTGGTGTACTGTAGTGTTGGTGTGTACTGTAGTGTTGGTGTACTGTAGTGTTGGTGTGTACTGTAGTGTTGGTGAACTGTAGTGTTGGTGAACTGTAGTGTTGGTGTGTACTGTAGTGTTGGTGTGTACTGTAGTTTTGGTGTGTACTGTAGTGTTGGTGAACTGTAGTGTTGGTCTACTGTAGTGTTGGCGTGTACTGTAGTGTTGGTGTACTGTAGTGTTGGTGTACTGTAGTGTTGGTGTGTACTGTAGTGTTGGTGTGTACTGTAGTGTTGGTGTGTACTGTAGTGTTGGTGAACTGCAGTGTTGGTGTGTACTGTAGTGTTGGTGTACTGTAGTGTTGGTGTACTGTAGTGTTGGTGCGTACTGTAGTGTTGGTGTGTACTGTAGTGTTGGTGAACTGTAGTGTTGGTGTGTACTGTAGTGTTGGTGAACTGTAGTGTTGGTGAACTGTGGTGTTGGTATGTACTGTAGTGTTGGTGAACTGTAGTGTTGGTGTACTGTAGTTTTGGTGCGTACTGTAGTGTTGGTGTACTGTAGTTTTGGTGTACTGTAGTGTTGGTGTGTACTGTAGTGTTGGTGCGTACTGTAGTGTTGGTGTGTACTGTAGTGTTGGTGAACTGTAGTGTTGGTGAACTGTAGTGTTGGTGTATACTGTAGTGTTGGTGTGTACTGTAGTGTTGGTGTGTACTGTAGTGTTGGTATACTGTAGTGTTGGTGACCTGTAGTGTTGGTGTACTGTAGTGTTGGTGTGTACTGTAGTGTTGGTGACCTGTAGTGTTGGTGTGTACTGTAGTGTTGGTGTACTGTGGTGTTGGTGTGTACTGTAGTGTTGGTGTACTGTGGTGGTGGTGTGTACTGTAGTGTTGGTGTACTGTAGTGTTGGTGTACTGTAGTGTTGGTGTACTGTAGTGTTGGTGAACTGTAGTGTTGGTGTGTACTGTAGTGTTGGTGACCTGTAGTGTTGGTGTGTACTGTAGTGTTGGTGAACTACAGTGTTGGTGTGTACTGTAGTGTTGGTGTGTACTGTAGTGTTGGTGAACTACAGTGTTGGTGTGTACTGTAGTGTTGGTGTACTGTAGTGTTGGTGTGTACTGTAGTGTTGGTGACCTGTAGTGTTGGTGTGTACTGTAGTGTTGGTGTACTGTGGTGTTGGTGTACTGTAGTGTTGGTGTGTACTGTAGGGTTGGTGTACTGTGGTGTTGGTGTACTGTAGTGTTGGTGTGTACTGTAGTGTTGGTGAACTGTAGTGTTGGTGTGTACTGTAGTGTTGGTGTGTACTGTAGTTTTGGTGTGTACTGTAGTGTTGGTGAACTGTAGTGTTGGTGTGTACTGTAGTGTTGGTGTACTGTAGTGTTGGTGTGTACTGTAGTGTTGGTGTGTACTGTAGTGTTGGTGTGTACTGTAGTGTTGGTGTGTACTGTAGTGTTTGTGTGTACTGTAGTGTTGGTGTGAACTGTAGTGTTGGTGTGTAGTGTAGTGTTGGTGTGTACTGTAGTGTTGGTGTGTACTGTAGTGTTGGTGTGTACTGTAGTGTTGGTGTGTACTGCAGTGTTGGTGTGTACTGTAGTGTTGGTGTACTGTAGTGTTGGTGTACTGTAGTGTTGGTGTGTACTGTAGTGTTGGTGTACTGTAGTGTTGGTGAACTGCAGTGTTGGTGTGTACTGTAGTGTTGGTGTACTGTAGTGTTGGTGTACTGTAGTGTTGGTGCGTACTGTAGTGTTGGTGTGTACTGTAGTGTTGGTGAACTGTAGTGTTGGTGTGTACTGTAGTGTTGGTGAACTGTAGTGTTGGTGAACTGTGGTGTTGGTATGTACTGTAGTGTTGGTGAACTGTAGTGTTGGTGTACTGTAGTTTTGGTGCGTACTGTAGTGTTGGTGTACTGTAGTTTTGGTGTACTGTAGTGTTGGTGTGTACTGTAGTGTTGGTGCGTACTGTAGTGTTGGTGTGTACTGTAGTGTTGGTGAACTGTAGTGTTGGTGAACTGTAGTGTTGGTGTATACTGTAGTGTTGGTGTGTACTGTAGTGTTGGTGTGTACTGTAGTGTTGGTATACTGTAGTGTTGGTGACCTGTAGTGTTGGTGTACTGTAGTGTTGGTGTGTACTGTAGTGTTGGTGACCTGTAGTGTTGGTGTGTACTGTAGTGTTGGTGTACTGTGGTGTTGGTGTGTACTGTAGTGTTGGTGTACTGTAGTGTTGGTGTACTGTGGTGGTGGTGTGTACTGTAGTGTTGGTGTACTGTAGTGTTGGTGTACTGTAGTGTTGGTGTACTGTAGTGTTGGTGTGTACTGTAGTGTTGGTGACCTATAGTGTTGGTGTGTACTGTAGTGTTGGTGAACTACAGTGTTGGTGTGTACTGTAGTGTTGGTGTGTACTGTAGTGTTGGTGAACTACAGTGTTGGTGTGTACTGTAGTGTTGGTGTACTGTAGTGTTGGTGTGTACTGTAGTGTTGGTGACCTGTAGTGTTGGTGTGTACTGTAGTGTTGGTGTACTGTGGTGTTGGTGTACTGTAGTGTTGGTGTGTACTGTAGGGTTGGTGTACTGTGGTGTTGGTGTACTGTAGTGTTGGTGTGTACTGTAGTGTTGGTGAACTGTAGTGTTGGTGTGTACTGTAGTGTTGGTGTGTACTGTAGTTTTGGTGTGTACTGTAGTGTTGGTGAACTGTAGTGTTGGTGTACTGTAGTGTTGGTGTGTACTGTAGTGTTGGTGTACTGTAGTGTTGGTGTGTACTGTAGTGTTGTTGTGTACTGTAGTGTTGGTGTGTACTGTAGTGTTGGTGTGTACTGTAGTGTTGGTGTGTACTGTAGTGTTTGTGTGTACTGTAGTGTTGGTGTACTGTAGTGTTGGTGTGTACTGTAGTGTTGGTGTGAACTGTAGTGTTGGTGTGTAGTGTAGTGTTGGTGTGTACTGTAGTGTTGGTGTGTACTGTAGTGTTGGTGTGTACTGTAGTGTTGGTGTGTACTGTAGTGTTGGTGTGTACTGCAGTGTTGGTGTGTACTGTAGTGTTGGTGTACTGTAGTGTTGGTGTACTGTAGTGTTGGTGTGTACTGTAGTGTTGGTGTACTGTAGTGTTGGTGAACTGTAGTGTTGGTGTGTACTGTAGTGTTGGTGAACTGTAGTGTTGGTGTGTACTGTGGTGTTGGTGTACTGTAGTGTTGGTGTACTGTAGTGTTGGTGTGTACTGTAGTGTTGGTGACCTGTAGTGTTGGTGTGTACTGTAGTGTTGGTGAACTGTAGTGTTGGTGTGTACTGTAGTGTTGGTGACCTGTAGTGTTGGTGTGTACTGTAGTTTTGGTGTGTACTGTAGTGTTGGTGAACTGTAGTGTTGGTGAACTGTAGTGTTGGTGTGTACTGTAGTGTTGGTGTGTACTGTAGTGTTGGTGTACTGTAGTGTTGGTGTGTACTGTAGTGTTGTTGTGTACTGTAGTGTTGGTGTGTACTGTAGTGTTGGTGTGTACTGTAGTGTTGGTGTGTACTGTAGTGTTGGTGTGTACTGTAGTGTTGGTGTGTACTGTAGTGTTTGTGTGTACTGTAGTGTTTGTGTGTACTGTAGTGTTGGTGTACTGTAGTGTTGGTGTGTACTGTAGTGTTGGTGTGAACTGTAGTGTTGGTGTGTAGTGTTGGTGTGTACTGTAGTGTTGGTGTACTGTAGTGTTGGTGTGTACTGTAGTGTTGGTGTGTACTGTAGTGTTGGTGTGTACTGCAGTGTTGGTGTGTACTGTAGTGTTGGTATACTGTAGTGTTGGTGTGTAGTGTAGTGTTGGTGTGTACTGTAGTGTTGGTGTACTGTAGTGTTGGTGTGTACTGTAGTGTTGGTGTGTACTGTAGTGTTGGTGTGTACTGCAGTGTTGGTGTACTGTAGTGTTGGTGTGTACTGTAGTGTTGGTGTACTGTAGTGTTGCTGTACTGTAGTGTTGATGTGTACTGTATGCAGCACCATGCAGTGTGTGTAATAGTTCTATTCATGGAGCTGTTATTGTATCAAATTATCCATAAAGAGAGAACGAGTTTAGCCTGTCTGCTATAGGGGTCCCGCTGTCACCCTAACTCTGCAGGTATCACACACACACACACACACACACACACACACACACACACACACACACACACACACACACACACACACACACACACACACATACACACACACACACACACACACACAGAGAGAGAGAGACACGCAGACACGCACACACACACATACACACAGCAGGAGAAAAGAGCATTGTGTACCCTCTGACACCCCGACTCTTCCCTCTCTCTGAGACAGCTCAACTGAAGAGCTGGAGAGACACTGACGTTCACTAACAAAACAACTGATGGGATTCAGAGATAGAGTTACCACTAACTACTACACTATAAATAGTCAGTCAATCAAACACAGATTAGATCGACTACACTACTTTAATTAATCAGAGGGAGATGAAATCCACTCCCTCTTTCTTTCATGGTTTCAGGAGACTGGATGGGGGATTGTGGGCCGGGGGTGGTGGGTAAGTGGAATGGGAGGGGGTCGGTCTCCAGGACGGTTCCTGTGTTCCAGATCAAGGTGCTACTGTAACTGGAGAGAAACGTTCACATGTTGAACGGAGCTGATCGTCTGAAAGGGTCACGTCCTTTTCCCTTTGATCCTGTTTAATCACAGCCCCCATGCACTGGGTCTCCTACACACACACACACACACACACACACACACACACACACACACAGACCTGACTTCTGAGCTGAAATGAGCTTAATTGTGCAAATCATCGTGAAGTGTGTGTGTGTGTGTGTGTGTGTGTGTGTGTGTGTGTGTGTGTGTGTGTGTGTGTGTGTGTGCGCGCGCGTGTGTGTTTAGGAGACCCAGTGGCGCTGCCGGGCTTTCAGGATAAAAGAAGAAAATGTAACTTTTTGTTTTGATAAAAAGCTTGTCTTCTGAACAGGAAGTGAGAGCTGCCAAACGACGCTGCCCCGAGCACCTCATTATCAGACTAAACGAACACACACGCACACACATACACACACTCACCCTGATGCTTTCATCAGGCTCCAGCCCCTTAAACCCCCGCGAGTCCCCTGCACCCCGTACACACCCACTTCCACACCCACACATACACACACTCCCTACTCCCCTGGACTGGAATGCATCACTCTATTTCAAGAGCATCTCTCTCCCTTCTCTCGCTCTTTCTCTCTCCCTCCCTCACTCTTTCCTATCCCTCTCCCTCCCTCCCTTTTTCCTATCCCTCTAGCTCCCTCACTCTTTCCTATCCCTCTAGCTCCCTCACCCTTCCCTATCCCTCTATCTCCCTCACCCTTCCCTATCCCTCTAGATCCCTCCCTCTTTCTGATCCCTCTAGCTCCATCTAACTCTCCCTTTGCTCTTTCCCACTTCCTCTCTCTGCCTCTCACTCATATTCTTCTCCCCATCTGTCCCCCACCTCTCCCTCTATTTGTCCCTCCTCTCTCCTTCTCTTCCTCCTTCCCTATCCCTCCCTCTCCCTCACCTCCCTGTCGGGACATGTCTGTGTTAAAATCCAACCTCAGTCTCCCCAGGCCCAAGGGTATTAATCTTCAAACGAGAGTTAATCTCACATAAACACACTGACAGTCATTATCTGTGTCATTAACGGCATGACAGACCCACACCTCGGGCACAAAGAACGACTTTCTGCAGACCGACACCTCGGGCACAAAGAAATACTTTATACAGACCTGCACCTCAGGCACAAATAAATACTTTATATAGACCTACAACTCTGGCACAATTAAATACTTTATATAGACCCACACCTCAGGCACAAAGAAATACTTTATATAGACCTGCACCTCAGGCACAAAGAAATACTTTATATAGACCTGCACCTCAGGCACAAAGAAATACTTTATATAGACCCGCACCTCAGGCACAAAGAAATACTTTATATAGACCCGCACCTCAGGCACAAAGAAATACTTTATATAGACCCACACCTCCGGCACAAAGAAATACTTTATATAGACCCGCACCTCAGGCACAAAGAAATACTTTATATAGACCCACACCTCAGGCACAAGGAAATACTTTATATAGACCCACACCTCAGGCACAAGGAAATACTTTATATAGACCCACACTTCAGGCACAAAGAAATACTTTATATAGACCCACACTTCAGGCACAAAGAAATACTTTATATAGACCCACACTTCAGGCACAAATAAATACTTTATATAGACCCACACCTCAGGCACAAATAAATACTTTATATAGACCCACACCTCAGGCACAAAGAAATACTTTATATAGACCCACACTTCAGGCACAAATAAATACTTTATATAGACCCACACCTCAGGCACAAAGAAATACTTTATATAGACCCGCACCTCAGGCACAAAGAAATACTTTATATAGACCCGCACCTCAGGCACAAAGAAATACTTTATATAGACCCACACCTCCGGCACAAAGAAATACTTTATATAGACCCGCACCTCAGGCACAAAGAAATACTTTATATAGACCCACACCTCAGGCACAAGGAAATACTTTATATAGACCCACACCTCAGGCACAAGGAAATACTTTATATAGACCCACACTTCAGGCACAAAGAAATACTTTATATAGACCCACACTTCAGGCACAAAGAAATACTTTATATAGACCCACACTTCAGGCACAAATAAATACTTTATATAGACCCACACCTCAGGCACAAATAAATACTTTATATAGACCCACACCTCAGGCACAAAGAAATACTTTATATAGACCCACACTTCAGGCACAAATAAATACTTTATATAGACCCACACCTCAGGCACAAAGAAATACTTTATATAGACCCGCACCTCAGGCATGGCTTATAAAACATGGACCGTACAGATTGCCTGGCACAGTAAAGCATTAGAAAGGAGAGACTCTCCTTAGGCATTGGTTTACAGAGCTCACTTTTACGGACGTGATGATACACTTTAAAAAGTGGGACGACGTTGTTGTTCATCTGAAGTGCTTTTACTGATTGGAATGAGGAAAATTACACTTTGGTTAGTTCAACCTATTCTTTTTTTAAATGACATTTTTATCTTTATTCTTATTTGTATTTTTCTAGTTGGGGGAGGCTACATGCACAATAAATACATTCCTATACTTTAATAGTCAGCTTGAATCCACCCGTGGGATGTCACTCAAAAATAAGATACACAAATACAACGCATTGATCCTCATGATCATAATACAGAGCCAACAAGAAACAATACATTTAGTATGTACACTGAACAAAAATATAAATGCAACATGCAACAATTTCAAAGATTTTACTGAGTTACAGTTCATATAAGAAAATCAGTCAATTGAAATATATTCAAAAGGCCCTAATCTATGGATTTCACATGACTGGGAATCTGTTGGTCACAGATCTCTTTAAAAAAAATTATGAATCAGAAAACCAGTCAGTATCTGGTGTGGCCACCATTTTCCTCATGCAGCGCAACACATCTCCTCCACATAGAGTTGATCAGGCTGTTGATTGTGGCCTGTGGAATGTTGTCCCACTCCTCTTCAATGGCTATGCAAAGTTGCTGGATATTGGCAGGAACTGGAACACGCTGTCATACACATCGACCCAGAGCATCCCAAACATTGCCATAGATAACATGCAATTATGTTCATTGTCTGTAGCTTATGCCTTCCCATACCATTCCTACGGTTAGATGGAGCATGCCAATGGCACGCTCCCTCAAAACTTGAGTATTCTGTGGCATTGTGCCACATGATAAAACTGCACATTTTAGAGTGGCCTTTTATTGTCCCCAGCACAAGGGGGACATTATGATCATGTTATGATCATGCTGTTTAATCAGCTTCTTGATATGCCACACCTGTCAGGTGGATGGATTATCTTGGCAAAGGACCAGTGGCGGATTTAGGTATTGGCAACATGGGCAGCCGCCCATGGCGGCATCTTGCCGGGGGTGGCTCGGGGTTCCCGCAAAGAAATACATATATATATATATTAGAGGTCAACCGATTATGAGTTTTCAACGCTGATACCGATACCGATTATTGGAGGACCAGAAAAAACTTATACCGATTAATCGGCCGATTTTATATATATTGCCATTATTATAAATATATATAAACATATATATATATATATATATATATATATTTATAATAATGACAATTACAACAATACTGAATGAACACTATTATTTTAACTTACCGTTTTTTGGGATTGCTAACACACACAAAAATTAAAAGTAGTACACTATTAGCAAAACCTTACACTCAAGAAGCAAAACATCAGCCCATATTTGCACAACTATAAGCACATTGTCAACCTCACACTTGTTGCAAAACTCTACACACAGTGATTTGCAAAACATTAAACACACTTAACATACATTACACACAAACATCTATCATGAAGTCATGTCCTTGCAATACCAAAGCACTGACTGTCAAATTACCACACCCTCCAACCTATTGGTTCAACACAGTCATCAGGTGTGCAAACACTCGTTTTTTCCATTTGCTAACGCACTAAAATGACATTTACAGCACAATTATTTAAACTGACACACAGAGAGCAAAACCTCTTCTCAAGTCTCCAAAAGTCTAAACACATTTTCTGCTTTACACACATTTTGCAATTCAAAATGGCACTTTCTAAATGCACTGCACACAGTTATCTGCATAAGACACAACAATCTGACATAAAGTCACATGTTTGCCATTTCAAAACACTGCCATTCAAAATCACACTACATGAGCTAATTGGCCAATACATGTGCCACCTGGCCAAACACCTCAATGGTTAATTGTTACCACTTCAATCAGGAAGTAAGCACTATGAAAAGACCACAGGTTTTACCACTATGAAAAGACCACCTTTTGTTTTACAACAACAATGGAAGCCGTTGCAGAGAGAGGAAGAGGAAGAGGGAGGGTGAGAATGAGAGGGGGAGGAAGAGTGAGAGGTATGGGTAGAGCTGGTAGAGAAGTTCATGGCCAAAGAAGACGACATCTTTCAAATGAAATCAGAGCAACCTTAGTTGATCATGTCATCAACCATGGGCTGACAATGCGAGAGGCTGGACAGAGAGTGCAGCCCAACTGCACTGTCATCCGGACATTTAGACTGGAGTACAGGTATGTAACCAACATTTCTTTCGCACTATGTAGTACACCCCATGTCATAGTGTATCAGTTGGGTGACACCTGTTTACTTCATGAATGGCTGAAGTCATACACTAACTGCACAAATTTCCTGCAGAATTTACTCTACTGTGGGGAAAATATCTTTAGGCTACATTGTCCAAGCCCTATATTTTAGTTGTTTTGTTTTTCTAAAGGACTGAGAGACACAACCATGGTGGAGGAAGGGGCCACATGTTCACCGGGGTACAGGAAGCTAACATTGTAAACTTGGTTTTGGAAAATAATGAAATCAGATTACAAGAAATTCAAAGCCACATCATCCAAGACAACACCATATTCAACAACATTCAACGAGTCAGTCTGTCCACATTGGCTCGCATTCTCACGCGAAACCAAATCAGAATGAAACAACTTTATAAGGTGCCGTTTGAGAGAAACTCTCAAAGAAACAAAGAGGTCAGACGAGCATATGTGGATGTAAGTACAATATTGACTGCAGTACACTACACGCAACATGGTTTCCCAGTGTACTGGATAACACCATATTGACTGCAGTACACTACACGCAACATTGTTTCCCAGTGTACTGGATAACACCATATCGACTGCAGTACACTACACGCAACATGGTTTCCCAGTGTACTTGATAACACCATATTGACTGCAGTACACTACACGCAACATGGTTTCCCAGTGTACTGGATAACACCATATTGACTGCAGTACACTACACGCAACATGGTTTCCCAGTGTACTGGATAACACCATATTGACTGCAGTACACTACACCCAACATTGTTTCCCAGTGTACTGGATAACACCATATTGACTGCAGTACACTACACGCAACATGGTTTCCCAGTGTACTGGATAACACCATATTGACTGCAGTACACTACACGCAACATGGTTTCCCAGTGTACTGGATAACACCATATTGACTGCAGTACACTACACGCAAAATGGTTTCCCAGTGTACTGGATAACACCATATTGACTGCAGTACACTATTTCCATTTCCATTTAAGTCATTTAGCAGACGCTCTTATCCAGAGCGACTTACAGTTTGTACACACAACATGGTTTCCCAGTGTACTGGATAACACCATATTGACTGCAGTACACTACACGCAACATGGTTTCCCAGTGTACTGGATAACACCATATTGACTGCAGTACACTACACACAACATGGTTTCCCAGTGTACTGGATAACACCATATTGACTGCAGTACACTACACGCAACATGGTTTCCCAGTGTACTGGATAACACCATATTGACTGCAGTACACTACACGCAACATGGTTTCCCAGTGTACTGGATAACACCATATTGACTGCAGTACACTACACACAACATTGTTTCCCAGTGTACTGGATAACACCATATTGACTGCAGTACACTATTTCCATTTCCATTTAAGTCATTTAGCAGACGCTCTTATCCAGAGCGACTTACAGTTTGTACACACAACATGGTTTCCCAGTGTACTGGATAACACCATATTGACTGCAGTACACTACACGCAACATGGTTTCCCAGTGTACTGGATAACACCATATTGACTGCAGTACACTACACGCAACATTGTTTCCCAGTGTACTGGATAACACCATATTGACTGCAGTACACTACACGCAACATGGTTTCCCAGTGTATTGGATAACACCATATTGACTGCAGTACACTACACGCAACATGGTTTCCCAGTGTACTGGATAACACCATATTGACTAGAATAGTTTTTCTCGGCATGGCGGTGGAAGGTATATGATCTCCGTCTCCAGGCTGAGGTACCCGTCATCCAAGCCATGGAGGAGGCCTGTGACCAGATGGAGGTAGCAGCAATGCAAGGATGGATTCATAATTCAAGATGTTTCTTTCCAAGGTGTCTTGCTAATGACAACATTGCCTGCGATGTTGATGAAATTCTCTGGCCAGATCCAGCTAGGCGAAGAGACAATGACTAGTTATTTTAATTTTTTTAACTTACAATACGTAAAGTTACGTTTGGTTACAGTATTATGAATCTCCATGTCAACATTTTGGGTGTGTTGAGAAATAAACAAGTTTCTTCAGTCTGCAACATTGGTCTTGTGTAGTGTTTGGTGAATTTACATTATATTTGTACTTTGTTGATAGTAGCCTACTCTAGTCATAGGGAAGTAGAAGTGCTAAAAGTGTTTTAGGTTTATCACAGCAGAGTGTAACTCGTGCAAACAGAGTATAGTAATGTGAAACGTGTGTGTTTCATATGGTAACAAAGTGTGTTTTTTAAAAAGAAGTGTATAGTTTTTACAAGAGTGTTTAATTTTGCAAAGGATCTGTAGTGTTTTGCTTATTGGGTGTGTGGTTGTGCTAATTGTGTGTAGTGTTTTGAAAACACGGGCCCTGTTTTGAAAATCGTGCTTAAGCAATCAAAATAAACTGTAATATAATACATCAATAAAATCAATTTAGTCTCAAATAATAAACTATTTTGTTTAAATAATGCAAAAACAGTGTTGTAGAAGAAAGTAAAAGTGCAATATGTGCCATGTAAAAAAGCTAACGTTTTAGTTCCTTGCTCAGAACATGAGAACATATGAAAGCTGGTGGTTCCTTTTAACATGAGTCTTAAATATTCCCAGGTAAGAAGTTTTAGGTTGTAGTAATTATAGGAATTATAGGACTATTTCTCTCTCTACCCTTTGTATTTCATATACCTTTGACTATTGGTGTTCTTATAGGCACTTTAGTATTGCCAGCCTAATCTCAGGAGTTGATAGGCTTGAAGGTATAAACAGCACAATGCTTGAAGCACAGCGAAGAGCTGCTGGCAAACACAGGAAAGTGCTGTTTGAATGAACGCTTACGAGCCTGCTGCTGCCTACCACCACTCAGTCACACTGCTCTATCAAATATCAAATCATAGACTTAATTATAATATAATAAACACACAGAAATACGAGCCTTAGGTCATTAATATGGTCAAATCCGGATACTATCATTTCGAAAACAAAACGTTTATTCTCTCAGTAAAATACAGAACCGTTCCGTCTTTTATCTAACGGGTGGCATCCCTAAGTCTAAATATTGCTGTTACATTGCACAACCTTCAAAGTAATGTCATAATTATGTACAATTCTGGCAACTTAATTACGGTCTTTGTTAGAAAGAAATGGTTTTCACACAGTTTGCAACGAGCCAGGCGGCCCAAACTGCTGCATATACCCTGACTCTGTTGCACAGAACGTAAGAGATGTGACACAATTTCCCTAGTTAAAATAAATTCATGTTAGCAGGCAATATTAACAAAATATGCAGGTTCAAAAAATATACTTGTGTATTGATTTTAAGAAAGGCATTGATGTTCATGGTTAGGTACATTGGTGCAACGACAGTGCTTTTTTTGGCGAATGCGCTTGTTAAATCATCCCCCGTTTGGCGAAATAGGCTGTGATTCGATGATAAATTAACAGGCACCGCATTGATTATATGCAAAGCAGGACAAGCTAGATAAACTAGTGATATCATCAACCATGTGTAGTTAACTAGTGATTATGTTAAGATTGAATGTTTTTTATAAGATAAGTTTAATGCTAGCTAGCACCTTACCTTGGCTCCTTGCTGCACTCGCATAACAGGTAGCCATGCCGCTTAATCGACCAACCTCATATATATATATATATATATATATATATATATTTTATCGGAATGGTGACATTTGCGCGATTGGTTTTCTATTGCTCATTTGCATGCCATGCTGAAGGTGGGGTTCTCCCAAGCTAGAACCGCCACTGCAAAGGACACTAAATGCTCACCAACAGGGATGTAAATACATTTGTGCAGAAATAAGCTTTTTATGCGAATGGAACATTTCTGGGACCTTTTATTTCAGCTCATGAAACATGGGACCAACACTTTACATGTTGAGTTTATGTTTTTTATTTATATTATTCTTTTCTTTTTTTTAATAAAAGCTCCTAAATTGCTTTCAACACCTCATGCTGGAGGCGTGGCTTATTGCGGGCGTGGTTTTCCATTGTTATTTTTCTCAATCATAGTCTACTAGACTACTAACGTCAGTAGTAGGCTATGCTTTGGAAGGGGAGGGACAGGTAGCCTACACACGCACAAAATAACAGATCTCTTCTGGAACACTATACACGCACAAAATAACAGATCTCTTCTGGAACACTATACACGCACAAAATAACAGATCTCTTCTGGAACACTATACACGCACAAAATAACAGATCTCTTCTGGAACACTATACACGCACAAAATAACAGATCTCTTCTGGAACACTATACACGCACAAAATAACAGATCTCTTCTGGAACACTATACACGCACAAAATAACAGATCTCTTCTGGAACACTATACACGCACAAAATAACAGATCTCTTCCGGAACACTATACACGCACAAAATAACAGATCTCTTCTGGAACACTATACACGCACAAAATAACAGATCTCTTCTGGAACACTATACACGCACAAAATAACAGATCTCTTCTGGAACACTATACACGCACAAAATAACAGATCTCTTCTGGAACACTATACACGCACAAAATAACAGATCTCTTCTGGAACACTATACACGCACAAAATAACAGATCTCTTCCGGAACACTATAGATCACTTTCGTTCCCGGTTCTGATTCTGTCCCTCGAAAAATGTCATTGTTTCCTGGTTCTGTTCACTAAACCTGTTCCTCTCTCTCTCTCTCTCTCTCTCTCTCTCTCTCTCTCTTCTCCCTATAAAATCCCTCCCTCCTCCTACCTCTTTATCTCTCTCTCTGTCGCTCTCTCAATAACCATCACTAATTAGCAGTATGGAGCAGGTTGAGCAGCTGCATTTATCAGTACCATGTTGATTGAAGGTGATTTAGCATTCTAGTAACATCCTGGCACACAGTTTAATTTGAGATGTATCTCACCCTCCAATGAACAATGTAAAACACTTTGAGCATTTTATACTGCATTAGTTATTTGCAACAATAGTGTTCCATTACAGCAGTAAATCAGAGTGAATAGTAGCCAGCGTATACTTCATCTGATCTAACAGTTACAATTATCTCAAACTATTAACTGTTATTAAGTCATTAGTGACCCCGTCAGGGTTGTCAGTGTTGGTATTCAGACAGACTAATCTATTGGAAAGTCCCCCTAGAGACGCAGCAGGGGCAATCATCTACACACACACACACACACACACACTAGTGGTAGGTAGGCGCCAAAACGACAGCCTTATTTAGATGTAGCGGAGAGCAAGGTAAAAAGCATCGTCCTAGTAGTGTTAGGATGGGGTTTTATCCTCTGTCTCTCTCTCGTTCTCTCACTCCCTCTCGCTATCACTCTGTCTCTCTCCATCTCTCACTCCCTCTCTCTATCACTCTGTCTCTCTCCATCTCTCACTCCCCCTCTCTATCACTCTGTCTCTCTCCATCTCTCCCTCCCTCTCTCTATCACTCTTTCTCTCTCCATCTCTCCCTCCCTCTCGCTATCACTCTTTCTCTCTCCATCTCTCACTCCCTCTCGCTATCACTCTTTCTCTCTCCATCTCTCACTCCCTCTCGCTATCACTCTTTCTCTCTCCATCTCTCACTCCCTCTCGCTATCACTCTTTCTCTCTCCATCTCTCCCTCCCTCTCTCTCTCTGACAAGGATTGACAGATGTGGAGCAATAGATATAGAACCTGATATATTGTCTATGTGTGGAGCTCTCTGTGTCTTTGTCAGAACAGGGTGACAGCTATGAACTCTATAAGGCATGGTTTTGTTTTTTGCCTTAGCATTACACAGCTGATTCAGGACCGAGTTTGGGAAACTGCTATAGGGAACACTGGGAAATATTCTACCAATACCACAGGATGAGACAGATACCCCATTCTTCCCCTAAAGTGATGAATGTTCAGAATGATCCTAGATATCCAGTCTAGTTTAACTTTCTACGTGATTCCTAATGTTCACTCTTGTAGCAAAATATGTTTTGAAGTTGGTTCTGTAAACCTGGTAAACAGATTTGATGGAATAGTGCCCAAGGTTAGTTTAAAAAAGGTTTGCACCTCTCTGTTCCCCAATCCCCAACCCTCCCCATAACCATAACGCAGAACCCTTATGATATCCCAAACTCCGTTCCTCTACATTAACCCTATCTCTCTCTAACCCTCACCCCAGTTCCCTGATCAGGAACTCAGTGGTAACAGATGAGATCTGTCACCTAAAGGATGTGACGGAAATGAATGTTTAACCCCGTAATGGATATTTACTGTGAGTCGATAATGACTCTGTCAGATTAGGAAATGGCTTCTCACTCTCATCAATCAGGAAGGAGATGCACTCAAGAACCCAACGAAATCCTTTCTCACATACACGTGCATGTGTGCAAACACACACAAATAAACACACATACACGCACACAGACACACACCATCCTGCTGTTTCCAGTTTGTTGGCTGGAAAGTTATATTGAAAACAAACAACACAGGTATCAAACATACATTGAAATGCACTCACACACTCACCAGCAGTTGGGAGAGAGAAGGGGATGGAAGGGATAGAGATAGATTCATCTAGTGAAAGACTACCCTCTTTTGGGCTCTTGTGTGGTGCAGCGGTCTAAGGCACTGCATCTCAGTGCTGGAGGCATCTCTACAGACCCTGGGTTGATTCCCGGCTGTATCACAACCAGCCGTGATTGGGAGTCCCATAGGGCGGTGCCCAATTTTCCCAGTGTCGTCTGGGTTAGGGTTTGGCCCGGGTAGGCCGTCATTGTAAATATGAATTTGTTCTTAACTGACTTGCCTAGTTAAATAAAGGTTAAATAAATAAATAGCTTCAGATGATTCATGGAGATAAAGCTAAAATCTGATTGTTTCCATGTTTTCTGAAAACTAAACTCCCAGACTTAAACAGGTTCATATTATCACAGGGTTGTACTGATACAACTGTGAGTGTGCATGTGTGTCTGGTGTAGTCTCTTCATCTTCTGATTGCTTTAATTACAGACTGATTGTCAGCTCCCCTCTCAGAGAGCAGGAAAAACAAATTCTTAACGCACATGAAAAGGAGACACCACACACGCACGCACACACCCACACACACACTACAGCAGTTGCACTCAGTAGCCCCTTTGATTTCTATCTGACGGTGATCTGTCTTTCATCGTCTCCTCTCCCTGATCCCTCTCTCCTTCTTTACCTCCACTGGGGCAGAACGTCTCCCTCCATATCTCCTTCGTCTCTCTCTTTGTCTATTGAGTGTTAATACTGTATGTGGGCAGGGTAATTTACTGTGTCTCTTTGTGTCTCTAACACATTAGTAGGTGGGCAAAACGGTTTCTGTCTGCTTTTCTCTATTCCTTATTATTTAGAATGACAGCAGAACGACTGACTCTCTGCCTGTCAGCCTATTTGTGTTTAGTGTAGAATGATTACGGCATCTGTAGCCTGGTTAAGAACCAGGCTTCCCTATTACAGGGGTCTGATTGAGGCTGGCCTCTAGTGTGTAAGAGGACTCATAGCAGTGGGTTATGGGACCTTGGGATTTGGTCTGATGGACTGACAACGTCTCTGTAGCCTTAAACAGCCAGCCATACAGAAGAAGAGAGAGAGAGAGCGAGCAGTGACCTCTCTGCCTCTAATCCGTCTTCTCTCCTCAAACACATTTGTTTATAACATAATTACTACTGTAAGTGAATTGATGCATAGAACATACACTCCTTCATTTACACACCATGTTAATATATGGTCGTTAGAGTGGCTCAGATTACAGTGTTGTTAGAACAACATGAGTTACAGGCCAGCTCATATCATTATCTATCTACACATCTACTGATAAAGAGTTCAACATTCTGTTTGATCTGAGGTCAAAATATTCAGGAACTCTCTCCTCCTGTGATGATAGCCTACAGTGGGAACTGAGATGAGCGCAGTCACAGAAACTGCTTAAAAACTTGTTACATTTCAATATATATTAGGCTACATATTGTTTAAATATTATCTGGCATAATATTATACATTTCTGCCATGTATCTGGAGAAGGGATATTCACATCAGCTGATTACATGTGTTTGTTCTACAGAAATCTGCATTCATTTGTACACTGAATATATTAGGCCTGTTATATATAGTCCTAGACCTTCAAAAGAGCATAATGATTTAAAAAAAGGTTATATAAAAATCCTGCATAATTAAAAAAAATTGTAGCAGAATGTCAGTGATCCAGCTAAATTACTAGGCTGCTAAATTGTTAGCCCAGTAGCCTCGCTTGGGTTTTAGCAGTATCACTGACATTCTGCAAAAAAAAAGTTTATTATGCATGATTTTTATATTTAAAAAAATAAACAATCATAGGCCTATGTTCTTAATGTGACCAATGCTGTGTGTTTTTTGTTATTAGGCTACTGCATCAGTAGGCTATATCCTTTCATCCATTTAATCCCGCGGCGCCACACTCGCTTTTGAAGATAATTTACATTTTCTTTCTCCCGTTTCTTCTTGTCTTTTTCCTTTCTAACTCAAACATGAAAGTCTGCGGCGGTGTGCTGGGGGCAGAGAGGGACAGAGGAGCAGAGACACAGAGAGAAAAAGGGATTGATTTCCACCGTGAGCGCTGCAGCAGTTGTTCAAAGCTCCAGACGTCAGAAAGCGGCAGGACTCAGCATGTCGAGGCCGGCCTAGGCTGCCTGTCTGCGCCCTGGACTTCCCCCAGGGCCCGGGGAGGGCGACAGCCAGGCGGCACGGTCAAAACAATTATGAGGAGAGGGACTGAGAGGAGAGCAAACTACACAAACCACACACTGGGACTAGGACCCGCCGCTGTCTCAGAACCCGTTGTCTCTCTCAGGAAGATGAGAGATTAACTTTGATCCCATGCTCCCTTAATGTAACAATTACCTCGAAGATGGTAGGCTACAGGTCTAATGGATTCAGTAATAGACCTGGTGTCCTAAACGTTATTACTATATAACCCACCACCTAACGACCTATACATCCACTTACACACTGCGCTCTATTACTACATGGTCCAGGCTACTATGAACTGCCATGTGAAAAAACAACCAACCTCCGGTTTGAAGAAATTACTTGATTATCAAATCTTTAAAGCAGAAAAACATGCCTATTTAAAACTGGAGAACATTTCGATGTTGTCCATTTGCCAAACTTATCTGACAATTTTTTTGCTACATTTCTGACAAACATCGTAATGCATGCAGTTATTTTCGAAAGATAAAATTACTGTTAAATAGGCTACATGTGTCTGTAGCATAAATGCTCCAGGAATTTCCCCAAATCTTGCAGCAATCCCGCTTTACATTCCAGAGCGCCTTACCTGCGTGTAGAGCGGGGTTTTCGACGGGACAGGTCTTGCGGGGTGTATCTCCACGACAGAGTGATGGTCGGAGCAATGCTGTTGTCTGTCTGCATGGACTTCTGTAGCCTAATGATTAGACTGTATTGGTGAGTCTGACAAGCATCACCGATATCAAAACCTCTGTAACAGATCCTCCGTTAATCTCTCAGTCTTCAGTCCGCCGTGTGCATGCCGGTGATCCAGAGTAGCTCCTCTTCACAGAGAAAAAGAGAAGTTTTCCCCGCCCCAGAAAATGAGGTAAACCTGATGCAGGTAAACGAACTGTAGCCTATGTGGCTCCATTACTCCACAACGACATCTAGAGGTGAACCCCAAACATTAACGCTCCTCTTAGGGTAGCCCATTGAATTCGTGTAGGATAGCAGAAGCTACAGTACAGTTAGGCTACTGATGTGGTGAGACAGAACAATTTCATTAATCTAACCATATTTATCTGAATCTATCCTTTCATCAGTGTGCCGGTCCACCAACTGAGAGAGAGAGATAAAGAAATAGCGAGATAGAGATAGAGAGAGGGAGAGGAGGGGGTTGTGTTTTTATCCGGTATCAGTGTTGTAGATCCATCAATAAAAAGGAAGCATTTACGTGTCATACTTTGTGCTTTAAAAGACATGAAGGATTCAGATTGTGGTTCATTTATCTCAGGATCAGATTTCAAAGGTTCCTTAATGTGATATTTATTTTTTGGTTTGTTTACCCATCAGCACCAGTTTAGGACGGACCGAACCGAACCCTGAACTTTACCTGAGGCACAAGAACTGACCAAAGAGACTCCACCACTGTCCATCCGTCTGTTTCTCTCCTATCAACTCTTTGTCCGGTCTCTCTAATCCCCTTCCTCTCAGCTCCTCTGCAGGAAAGAGCAGATTAATTGGCGCCTCTCTCTCTCTCTCTCTCTCTCTCTCTCTCTCTCTGTCTCTTTCTCTCTCTCTCTCTCTCTCTCTCTCTCTCTCTCTCTCTCTCTCTCTCTCCCTCTCTCTCTGTGTCTCTGTCTCTCTCTCTCTCTGTCTCTCTCTCTGTCTCTCTGTCTCTCTCTCTCTCTCTCTCTCTCTCTCTCTCTCTCTCTCTCTCTGTCTCTCTCTCTCTGTCTCTGTCTCTCTCTCTCTCTCTCTCTCAATTCAATTCAATTCAATTCAAGGGCTTTATTGGCATGGGAAACATGTGTTAACATTCCGGTCTCTCTAATCCCCTTCCTCTCAGCTCCTCTGCAGGAAAGAGCAGATTAATTGGCGCCTCTCTCTCTCTCTCTCTGTCTCTCTCTGTCTCTCTCTATCTCTCTCTCTCTCTCTCTCTCTCTCTCTGACAGATAGACAGGCAGGCAGGCAGGCAGGCAGGCAGGCAGGCAGGCAGGCAGGCAGGAGGCAGGCAGGCAGGCAGGCAGGCAGGCAGGCAGGCAGGCAGGCAGGCAGGCAGGCAGGCAGGCAGGCAGGCAGATCAGCGGAGAGCAACAGAGCATCACTGGGATGAAAACACCTATCATATTACTTTACCCCAGATCACTATTACCACAGGACCACAGCCAGAGCAAACAGAACCCCAGTCAGCTGTCTTCTAAAGCCAGCAGCGATAAGGCCAATATCAGCTCTTTCATAATGGCAGCAGAAATAGGAAGATGTTATCTAGCTACTGAAACCAAACAAATATCACAGATATCTCTCTATTTAAAGTTGAAACTGTGTATTAAGACATGCAAATCACAGGGATTGGGATGAGCTGAGGGTTGGTATGTGGGAGTGGAGACAAGTGGGAGTGGAGCTGCTGTGTGGGAGATAGAATGATGGTCAAAGATAAAAATAAAACATAATATAAAGTACATTTGAATGACACTAAGTGGCAGTGTTTTTACAACTAATGCCATGCAGGTGTTTGTACACATGCATATACACACACACTCTCATTCAAATAAACACATATATTAATGTAATAGTGAGGGTCAGCTATTGAGGAATTGTGGGGGGGATCGGGTTCATGTTTTTTGGCCTGGTGGTAGAGCAGGGAATCGACCCTGGATGCTTCCGTGTGTCGCTTTTTTTATTTATCCGTTATTTTACCAGGTAAGTTGACTGAGAACACATTCTCATTTGCAGCAACGACCTGGGGAATAGTTACAGGGGAGAAATTAGCCAATTGCAAAGTGGGGATTATTAGGTGACTGTGATGGTTTGAGGGCCAGATTGGGAATTTAGCCAGGACACCAGGATTAACACCCCTACTCTTACGATAAGTGCCATGGGATCTTTAATGACCTCAGAGAGTCAGGACACCCATTTAACATCCCATCTGAAAGACAGCACCCTACACAGGGCAGTGTCCCCAATCACTGCCCTGGGGAATTGGGATATTTTTTTAGACCAGAGGGAAGAGTGCCTGGATGACTGGTGTGATGTGGTTATTGGATGACTGGTGTGATGTAGTTATTGAGCGGCTTCACTGCAAGTATATTGTATGTTTCGAATATTCAATCAATTTAATAAAAATATAAAAATATATTTTAAAAAGTCACAGGGATTTCTGGCTCCTGATGCTATGCATGATGGGTAGGTCTACTCTGTAAAGGTAGGCATATTTAATCCTCTCCTCTAACTACTCGTCCACACACACCAACACAGACACACACACTCACACACATGTGTATGTTGTCCTCTAATCACTATGCACCTCAACAGGAGAGCAGATTTCATTACCATATTGACTGCATCGTCAGCTAACCTAGTTTCCACAATGAAAGGACATTGGGTGAGGAGAAGAGGCTAGCCTATACCTATAGGTTACATACAATTAAACGCTATACATCAAGATACAATGATAATGTAACATTATTGATGTACAGTAAGCTTTAAATATAGCATTTGTATTGGATAAATGTATCAACGTGAATTGTCAACGTGAAAAAATGTAACTGTTTTCTCTACATGATTCCACACACACACACACACAAAACACACACACTACCTGTGCATCAGGAGGTTTAGGCCCTGTGCTCGTCTCTGTGTGTGGTAGAGAACATCAGCCAGGCCGGATGTCAGATCTGAGGAACACAGCTTTCCCCCGGGGCAGGAGTTAAACGTGAGAAAAGGGCAGGTAGAGACAGGCAGAGACAGGTAGAGAGAGACGGTTCTGTGCAGCTGACAGACCAGCCATGAGGCTCTAACAGCAACAGGAACTAAGGCTGCATCTGAAATCGCACTCTATTCTGTATAAGGCTCTGGGCAACAGGAGTGCACCATGGTGTCGTTTCAGATCAGATTTGCTCATAATCAGAAACATGGTTTAGATGGCAACTATGAATGTGTGTGTGTGTGTGTGTTCAGTCCAAAAGCAACCTCTTAGATCTTAAAATATAAGCTCAAGCAGTTAAAATATGTATTGAGGTCAAAATGAACTGAAACCTCACAGATAAAATGAGATTCTATTGTAGCTTCATCCAAACATCTGGGTTATTGATTAGTTCAACATTTCACCAGCAGGCGGCAGAATAACCCCTCTGTTACCAACAATACTTGGCTACCTACCTACCGTGCACAAGAAAAGACAGACTAACTATTATTTATCTAGTTGTCCGCGGGGTGGCAGTATCTTCACACATCTGTCTGCTCTGATTTATGTGTTTTTTATTGAGTATCTATCATCGTCCATTGGTTATTTTGTGGTAGAGTAACCTACCATCCCACTCTCCTAACAGAGTCCACCAAATATCTGATTCACTTTGGTTATTGACTTTACACATGATTTATAACACCTAAAGATACACCTGTGTTCCAACACTACTATTTCTGGAGCACATCCCAGAAGATGGTGACAGGTTTTTGGTGTTAATCTGTGTTGCATTATTTCTGATGATATGCATTCTCCACTCTGAAACCCACACAACTGTTTCACACACACACAGAGCTCTGCTCTCCCACACAGCCTTCTGATCACTGGTTATAACCTCTCTCTGGTTGGCCTCACTGAGCACCTATAGCCTATACCCATCTGACACATATAGGTAGCCTAGCTGTATGAATGAATAACTGGTAGGGTGCTAATTGTAAAGAATTAACGGTCAGTTTGATTCCCAATTCTCTCACCTCCTTCTTATGGTGTGTGTGTATGTGGAGGTTGTGTGTGTGTGTGTGTGTGTGTGTGTGTGTGTGTGTGTATGTGTGTGTGCGTGCGTGCGTGTGTGTGTGTGTGTGAGATGAGAGCGTGACCTCACTGCAATCTGCACAGCTGCGCGAGGGAGAGCAAGCAGAGAGAGCGAGAAGAGAGAGAAGGGTTGCCTGGTTGCCTTAACGGGCTCAGTTCGGGGAAATAGCACAACAGATTGCGCTTTTAAACAGCCTACGCCGATATGTATTCTTCAGTTTCTGGTGCATTAAACGCGAAATCAGAAACCAACACCCACTCGGTTAACGTCAATAATAATCGGTAAGGAATATTCGCAGAGTGAGATGGACGAGTCGTCTCTGTTGGATTTGCTGGAGTGTTCAGTGTGTTTGGAAAGGCTGGACACTACAGCTAAAGTCCTGCCTTGCCAACACACCTTCTGTCGCCGCTGCTTGGAGAACATAGTCAGCTCCAGAAACGAACTGAGATGTCCCGAATGTCGCATCCTAGTCGGCTGTGAGGTGGACGACCTCCCCGCGAATATCTTGCTGGTCCGCCTGCTGGACGGGATCAAACAGCGGCCACGGAATGCAGGCAGTACCAGGCAGTCCCAGGTGGGGGGCGGAGAGTCATTGGGTTGTGCAGCCGGGATCAGCGCCTCTCCCCCGGGCAGTGGGATCAGGGACCTGCCGGTGGCCACAAGGAGCTCCCCGGTCAAGGTACTTAGCTCTGCTACTTGGTATTTGGACTGGTTGGCTGCCAACTTGCTGTACAGAATGTTCCTTGGCTAGAATTCTGACTGGTTGCTGTATACATGTGTGGGGGTGGTGGGGTTGCATAGCTGGACAACTGAGAATCTGTTAGGGAAATCTAATTTCACACACTAATGTGTTGAAAGATTTCCTATGTGTGCTCTACCCTCAACTCCTGCAGCTAAAGACACAATTAGACAGAATTGAGCTATGGAGAGAGAGAGAGAGAGAGGGAAAGAGAGGGGAGGGGGTATAGAGAGAGAGAAAGTAAGAGATACAGTCACCTGTGCTATTCATGTTATTGCTAGACAGACAAGCGAGGTATAGCTGCAATATATGGTTTAGTTACCTCAGTGGCATGGCTGTGTTGTGTTCAGGTAGTCTAGAGATGCAGCAGGCAGACAGCTGCATATGTTTCATAATGGAGGCTGAACAATGACAGCCAGCACAGTGGGCCTTTAAATATTAGCTACTCTAGGTTTATTAACAGTATCCTAAGGGTTTTGGATGTTAGGGCCTATAGTGTATGGATGTTTTATAGGCAGGTAACATATTTGTTAATGCTTTCAGCTCCATGTCATAGCATGTCAAGTCTTTGGCCAATAGGCCACATGATGTCATTAAGAGTGCCTTTTATTCTCACACTTCTCAATCCTCTGAAGGGGAGCAGGGTGACTATTGAACATGAGCCCAGGACTGAGAGAGTGTGTGGTGGGCTGCAGTCAGCTGACCTGCCAGATAGAACCACTAGCAGGAGCAGTAGACTCTAAACACTCATCGTGAGCTGAGTACTGGAACGCTTACTCTCCCCCAATGTTTGTCTCTCAATGTATTTCTCTTTCTCTCTCTCTGACCAGTCACTGTTTGTTTTAGCTCCTTTGTGAGAGCAGGACACTCTGGAGACTCGGAGTAGAAAGCACTCACAACCTCCCCCTCTCTCCCACCTAATTGATGGGAAGTTCGGTTCTTTTTTACTGAATCCGATCTTTCAACTAATTTCGTTCATTTGAGTCAGTAATGCCAAGAGCACGCAGGACCTACTGTCCGCGAACAATGAACTGAAAACTCGAAATAGTAATAATTATACAAACCCCTCGTTCACATGTCGTTCCCCATAAAGGGCTTATTGGAGCTGTCATTTTGACTGAGAGTTGTAAAAAGCGTGCTTTATACGATGTGAATTTGTTTATTGCTAGGCATACAAATAAGATTATTTATTGGTACAATTGAAAACGAGGTCTAGTTGTGGCCGCAACCGGACTAGATTGTGAACGACTCTTGGAGGAATGCATTGCTTGGGGTGATTAGCACAATATCTTTCGCTAAGTGGTGCACCCCAGACGTTTCGCTCTCGAGTTCGAGTGTTGAGAAGAGGCTGTGCTGTGTATGTTTTGGCTCTACAAAGCTATGTCCATCAAAACAATCAATAATCAATTAATTGCATTCATTCTTGCACCATGCGATCAATTACCAGTTATACACATATTTCTTTCTTCTATATACTGCCTGCAGCGTGATCTACTTTGTCTGTGCGCATAATTATATGACAGACAAGTTGTTGACCGGAGCACGTCTCTGGAGTCACCGGAGGAGCGCACATTAAATCCTGCTGTAGAATTCATTGCGGCCAGCAGGTCAAAGGAACGACTAAAATGAACGAGTGACTCAGAAAAACTAGTCATGACTCTGAAGTCACTCAAATTAGTCTATCAAAATGAACGAATCGTTTGCGAACATCACATCTATTCACTACCCAAACTCCGCAGGACGTAGATATGGTGTGCAGTGTGTGTGTGTACAATGAGTATACAACACATAAAGCACACCTGCTCTTTCCATGACATGAACAATAAACCGGGCGGTACACGTTTCAGTGGGGGAGCTCAGGTAATATCATTTTGTGCACAAGCATAAATCACATCCGTAATTTAGTCCTGTCCGAATCTGCCGCGTCAGTCATTTTTAGTTGGCAGGAAGAATTTATTCCAGCTCTAAAAACCTACTCTTTTCGTCAATCTCCCAAATCCTCTGATAATACTTATCCTGTGCGAGTCGTCATCCCAGTATTTTAAGGGATATTACAATTTATCAGGTGCTGCAACCAGTTTGGGTAAGAACATGGGAACAGATGTATTGTTAAAACAATGTTTTGCACGTAGCCTACCTATGAATCTGTTTTGTCACATATGAACTTTCCTAGTACCATGTTTGTCTTTTAAAATATGAAGTGGACGATATTGTCCCAGTGAACTGATAAATGACCAAATACGTCAGTTAATTAAATGTCTGCATAGGTTACAGTTCATGCTTCTTATTGGTTATTATTTGGACTTTCTCTGAACTGAAGACCATTAGGCCAACGCTAGGCTATCCCTGTACATGTGAAATATCTTCACGTCTAGAGGAGCCTCCAGGCTGCCGTCATACCGGTACATGTTGAATGAGCAAAACAAATAACTACAGGGGCAGCTTGGTAAAACGAATCCCTTCCCGAATCATCGACTGTAAAACGGACATGCTGGGGTAATAATTACATAATGGACATTCTATAGTAATACTAGTCCAGTGCCAATAGAGCTATAGACTGACCAGGTGAATCCAGTTGAAAGATATGATCCTTTATTGATGTCACTTTTTGAATCACTTCAATCAGTGTAGATGAAGGGGAGGAGACTGGTTAAATAAGGAGTTTTAAGCCTCCAGACAATTGAGACATGGATTGTGTCTGTGTGCCATTCAGAGGGTGAATGAGCAAGACAAAATATGTAAGTACCTTTGAATGGGTTTGGTAGTAGGTGCCAGGCACACCAGTTTGTGTCAAGTACTGCAAAGCTGCTGGGTTTTTCCACATTCAACAGTTTCTAGAGTGCATCAAGAATGGTCAACTACCCAAATGACATCCAGCCAACTTGACACAACTGTGGGAAGCATTGGAGTCAACATGGGCCAGCATCCTTGTGGAATGCTTTTGACGCCTTGTAGAGTCCATGCCCGATGAATTGAAGCTGTTCTGAGGGCAAAAATGGGGGTGGGGGGGGTGTTCCTAATTTTTGGTATACTCAGTGCATGTTTGTACGTATGTTTTTGAGGTCAGCCTTTCCCCCACTGAGTTTCAGAGGTGCTTCATGGTGACATCACCACCCACAGACCAAGGCTTTGAAGTGTGTTCACCTTTATTTACAGGTAGTCCTGAGCCTTGATCTCTGCTGCCATTAGTAACACACCCTGGTGATGACAGGGCAGCGCAGACCACCACCTTACATTACTACTACACTAATAGCAGCAGAGGGGGTTGGAGTGTTTGTTTTGTATCTGAATTCAGGCAGACAGACTGACATTAAAGTTTCATAGAAGCTTTTACTTCTGACAAGAGAGGAGGACACAGCTGCCACTACTGACACCACACACACACACACACACACACACACACACACACACACACACACACACAGCTATGTATTACTATAATTGTGAGGAGTTTTTTGGGGATCAATTGATTCCCATTCAACTTCCTATTTTCCTTAACCCCTAACCTTGACCCCTAACCTTGACCCCTAACCCTAACATTAACCCCTAACCCTAACTCTAACCCTAACATTAACCCCTAACCCTAATTCTAACTCTAACCCTAACATTAACCCCTAACCCTAATTCTAACTCTAACCCTAACCTTAACCCCTAACCCTAACCCTAATTCTAACCTTAACCCCTAACCCTAACCCTAATTCTAACCCTTAACCTAATCCCTATGCCTAAATAGCCTTTTTATAAGAGTGGACTGGCAAAATATCCTCACCTTTTTACATTTTAGTTGGTTTACTCTTCTTGTTAGGACTTGGAACTCACAAGTATCGTAAAACATGTCCACACACACACACATGCGCACACACACATGCACACACACACACACATACTCTCTCTTTCTCTCTCTCTCTCTTTCTTTCTTTCCAGATAGCCCATATGTTGGTAATGTGCTGCAATCCTTTAGCTCTGTGAGGAATGCTTTCGACAGTCATTTTCATGAGTGTGTGTGTGTCAGAGAGGGAGGGAGAAAAATAGCAAGAGAGATGGGTTAGTTTAAGATGTCCCCTACAGACTAGACAGCCAGCCGTAGCTGTGCTTTATTCCACTGAACACTTACACCCTCATCATTTATTAATTAAGGAGCAAGAATATCATTTAATGTGTGTGTGTGTGTGTGTGTGTGTGTGTGTGTGTGTGTCCGCGTGTGTGTGTGTGTCCGCGTGTGTGTGTGTGTCCGCGTGTGTGTGTGTGTCCGCGTATGTGTGTGTCCGTGCGCGTGGGACTGCTGCTGTTCCAGTTCGAAGCAGGGGATAAAGGGCAGAGAGGATTCAGAGGGGACCTTTTGTCTTTGCTGACACACACAAACACACACACTTATATATACAGTACACACACAGCTCAGCCCATAGGGAGAGCCTCTGATATGGAGAGCACATTGAAGGCAAGCAGACACATGCAGTATTAATGTGGTATTAATGAAGTTTTAGTAAAGGTAATGTGTAATGTGTATGTAATGAGTGTCAGGTTGTTGATTTTGGTGATGACTGATCTGCATGGTAATGAACTGACTTACTGGACTGTTTACTGCCTCTCAACCTTTTTTTTCTCTCACCATGACAGGAAAATTAACATATTACAAGGTAACTATTTACAAATGATTTACAAGTATGGCGAGCTGCTGACTTACTTCTGTGATTGTGAAAAAATGAAAGCAGTGCTGTCACGAGGTTGCTGTCACACAGGTTACCATGACAACGATCACAACAACAGGGTCAAAGTTGAATGTCTCTGGCTCTTTCCCGCCAAAAGCAATGGCGATATAAAAGGCAAATCCTGACAAGAATGTGGTAAATAATTATTTTTTCAGGCAGCATACCGCATATCCGATGTATTTGGTATTTTCGTTTTTAATTAGTATCCCCATTAGCAGTTGCGAAAGCAGCAGCTACTCTTCCTGGGGTCCACATGAAACATGACATAATACAGAACATTAATAGACAAGACCAGCTCAAGGACAGAACTACAGACGTTTAAAACATCACACATAGCCTAAATATCAGTGCATACACACAAAATATCTGGGTGAAATAGGAGAAAGGTGTTGTGAGGTGTTGCTTTATTATAATTCTTTTAAACCAGGTTTGCTGTTCGCTTGGGCAATCTGAGATGGAAAGTAGTTCCATGCAATCATGGCTCTATATAATACTGTACATTTTCTTAAATTTGTTCCGGATTTGGGGACTGTGAAAATACCCCTGGTAGCATGTCTGGTGGGGTAAGTGTGTGTGTCAGAGCTATGTGTAAGTTGACAACGCAAACAATTTGCCATTTTTAACACATTCATGTTTCTTCTAAAAACAGGAAGTGATGCAGTCTGTCTCTCCTCTACTTTTAGCCAAGAGAGACAGTATTGATATTAGCCCTCTGATTACAGTGAAGAGCAAGACGTGCCGCTCTGTTCTGGGCCAGCTGCAGCTTAACTAGGTCCTTCTTTGCAGCATTTGACCATATGACTGGATAAGATGAAACTAGAGCCTGCAGGACTTGGTTTGTGGAGTGTGGTGTCAAAAAAGCAGAGCATCTCTTTATCACAGACAGACCTCTCCCCATCTTAACAACCATTGAATCAATATGTTTTGACCATGACAGTTTACAATCCAAGGTAACACCAAGTCATTTTGTCTCCTCAACTTGCTTATTCATTATCAGATTCAGCTGAGGTCTAGAACGTAGGGAATGATTTGTACCAAATACAATGCTCTTCGTTTTAGAGATGTTCAGGACTAGCCTGAGATTTCTTGCCACCCATTCTAAAACTGACTGCAACTCTTTGTTTAGGGTTGCACTAATTTCAGTAGCTGTGGTTTCTGACTTGTATAGGGTGTAATCATCAGCATACATAGACACACAGGCTTTGTTTAATGCCATTGGCAGGTTATTAGAAAAAATTAGAGTCAAGAGAGCTGCCCTGCAGTACACCACACTTGTTTTATATTAGAGATGCTTCCATTAAAGAAAACCCTCTGTGTTCTATTAGATAGATAGCTATAAAGGTTGAAAAGCCATAACATGTTCGTTTTTTCATCAGCAGATCGATCAAAGTTAGGGCTGTTACGGTGACCGTATTACCGCCACACCGGCGGTCACGAGTCATGAAGGCAGTCAAATTCCACGTGACCGTTTAGTCACGGTAATTAGGCTTCTCCAAGCTCTGATGCTGCTGATGGTCATTAGTAGCCTACTAAACTTGATAACTGCCTGGTACTCAGCACTCCATTGTCCGTCTAATCACGCTGACATCAATGCAAATGTATTTGAAAATCTAATCAAACACTTCATGAGAGCCCATGAGCTCATGTTGCTCAACATTTCAATAAGCTATGCAATTGTATGAGAAAACAGAGTTTTGATGGCCTCTATTAAAAAGAGGAGGATCCCATCAGCTTTCTATAGGCTAGGCCTACTATATTTATTTCTAAACTTTCCTAATATTAAGCACATTGTTTATATTTACAACAGGAGTATAGCCAACCTGGCTGGTATGAAAATAAACCACTGGGAAAAGCGTCCTCCATGCACTATTTAAGTACATAGATGACATGTATTTTCTCCCGCTGCCCCTGTTTCGATATGTAAAGACAAGATTAAATCAAGAATATTCTGATGTGTGACAATATTAGCCTATCACATGTGAATTATATTTTATCACTTGTGAATGATGCCCAGCATAAGAAACAATGCCTTTTTATTGCTACTTTTTTTCAAATCATAGTCACACAGCTCATGTACCCTAGCCTATAGGCCTATATGTTTTAATAAGGTTTGTATCACAACTAAAGTGGGCAAATAACTTCTTAAGATTAAGAACATTAATTCGCTTTCCAAGGGGTGTAGAGCCTAACTGGCATATATAAGCAGCGCGTGAGTTTCAAGTTTGGGGAAGATACTATTCACCATAAAATGCACCTTTATAATAAAAGCATTACATGCATAACTGCATTTATGGTCACTTTTGAGAATGGTGTTTTCCGATAATGGAACATTCGGGCTTATAGCCTACTGCCGTGTGCGCATTGCTACGCTTATAATGTGAAGAAATACCCTAATAGTTTATCAACATTTTTAGCTAAACGTTCTGATCTGTTGCGTCTGCCACATTGCGTCAAAAAAAACATTTTTTGATGCTTGTGGTTATATTAATTTTGGATCTATCGCATCCCATATCTGTCCCAGACTATGTTTGGAATATGTATTTCTCACACAGAATAGAATAGGTCAACTTTTGTACTATGGGGAATAGTAGATTGACATAGGCTAGTGTCTTGCTGTTTATTAGGCCTACTCATCTTGTTGGCTGACGAAAAGTAAATGTGGACAGTTCTTCCAATATCTTCAATATGCGCCTCGGAATTGGATAAGGACACGTGCAGTAGCGTCCCCGATGTGCCTGTCTTCACTTGTAGCCCGTGAGAAAGACCCAATCACATGATGGAGCACACAGCATTCAGGGAGAAGGGCACAACGGCCACTGGCCACAAAAGGCATGGATTTTTTTAGGGTGCATTACGGCCACACAAAGGGGATGCCTCCGTGAAATTCTATTCATTATCAAGTGCTTGTCAAATTGTGAATGAGTGACTGATGTAGTGTTCACAGCCTGCACAATAAACAAAGCAGAGCTCATGCCTTTCAAGCAACTTTTTTCAAATCATCATTAGAATCTCATCATGCAGGCTTAACAATGTATTAAAAATCCAAACATATAGCCCAACGTTTGTAGAACAACTAAAGTTACATTAACAACTCTAAATTAAGCATATAGGAATATTTCTTTGTTAACCGCTCAACACAGAATAACAGCATGTGCGCACTCCCTCAAATCGTTTGGAGAAAATATCCTTTCTATTTTATTCAGTTTTGTTCAATTGTATTCTTCATATTATAAAATAATGCCATGGAATTCTAAGCAAATCTTGTCTGCTAAATGAACTAGTGTAGCCCACAACCATATATCATAGCCAGATCAGGACCTAACATAAGGACAACTCAGAGTATGCTATTCTGTTCTTCTGAAATAGATGACATTTTCTTCATATCATGCTTCTTTAGACCAGTCTAAAATAAATAATGGGTTTATTGTGAAGGTGTAGGTTATATTACATGTATGTATTAGACTTTTAAAATGTAGATGCTCCAAAGGTCAGCATCATCTGTGGAAGCCAGGAGATGCTAAATGTGTTTATGTTAATTACGGTCAATTACCGTGAGACCAACACTTATTTGCTTGTCAATCACCGGCTGGTTAAATTTCATGACGGCCCCAGCCCTAATTATGGTTAATAATTTCAAAGGCTAACAGTACAGCTCCCACAATCTTCTTATTATCAATTTCTTTCAACCAATCATCAGTCATTTGTGTCAGTGCAGTATATATTGAGTGCCCTTCTTTTAAGCATGCTGAAAGTCAGTTGTTAATTTGTTTACAGAGAAATAGCACTGTATCTGGTCAAACACAGTTCTTTCCTAAATGGTGCTAGGAGTCGGCAGCAAGTTGATTGGCCGGCTGTTAGAGCCTGTAAAGGGTGTGTTACCATTCTTGGGTTGCAGAATGACTTTGGCTTCTCTCCAGGTCTGAGACAAACATTATTTTCCAGACACAGATAAAAAATATGTCAAATAGGAGTGGCAATATAGTCCGCTTCCATCCTCAGTAGCTTTCCATCTACGTTGTCAATACCAGGTGGTTTCTCATTATTGATGGACAACAATCATTTTGTCATGTTATGTCTTGTCCCTGTGCTTTCCCTTCTCTTCGTTTCCCCCTGCTGGTCGTATTGGTTACTCTCTCTCGCTATCGTTCCGTTCCTGCTCCCAGCTGTTCCTCATTCTCCTAACGACCTCGTTTACTCTCTCACACCTGTCCCCTCTTTTGCCCTCTGATTAAGTCTCTATTTCTCTCTCTGTTTCTGCTTCTGTCCTTGTCGGATTCTTGTTTGCTTTGCCCTTGTCCCGTCCTGTCGTAATCTGCCTCTTCTTCAGATGCTGCGTGTGAGCAGGTGTCTCTGTCCTCTACGGCCCGCGCCTACCCAGAGGGACCTGCAGTCGGTTGCCGCTAGCCCTGCAATTCTCCTCTACTACTAGAAGGAGGACTCTCCTGCAAAGATAGAGGATTTATGTTTTCCCTGTTTGGACATCTCCTGTAAAGATTGAGGATTTATGTTTTCCCTGTTTGGACATTAAAAGACTCTGTTTCTGTTGAATCGCTGTTGGGTCCTTACTCATCTGCTTAACAGAAGAATCCGACCAAGAATGGACCCAGCGACTTCGGATCCTCTCTACTCAGCCGTCGAGATCCAGGGAGCGATGCTAGGCAGACACGAGCAGGAATTGTCTGCTGCTCGACATGCCGTTGAGACCCTGGCCGCCCAAGTCTCCGACCTCTCGAAACATATTCACAATCTCCGCCTTGATCCACCGGCTACTTCCAGGGCTTCCGAGTCTCCGGAGCCCAGAATTAATAACCCACCGTGTTACTCTGGGGAGCCTACTGAATGCCGCTCGTTCCTCACCCAGTGTGATATTGTGTTCTCTCTCCAGCCCAACACGTACTCCAGGGGTACAGCTCGATCGCCTACGTCATATCTCTCCTTACAGGACGGGCTCGTGAGTGGGGCACGGCAATCTGGGAGGCAAGGGCTGAGTGTACTAACCAGTATCAGAACTTTAAGGAGGAGATGATACGGGTTTTTGATCGTTCAGTTTTTGGGAAAGAAGCTTCCAGGGCCCTGTCTTCCCTATGTCAAGGGAATCGATCCATAACGGACTACTCTATAGAGTTTCGCACTCTTGCTGCCTCCAGTGACTGGAACGAGCCGGCGTTGCTCGCTCGTTTTCTGGAGGGTCTCCACGCGGAGGTAAAGGATGAGATTCTCTCCTGGGAGGTTCCTTCCAGCGTGGATTCTTTGATTGAACTCGCTATTCGGATAGAACGACGGGTAGATCTTCGTCACCGAGCTCGTGGAAGAGAGCTCGCGTTATCCGTTTCCCCCCTCTCCGCATCACTACCATCTTCCTCCAGTGGCTCAGGTGCTGAGCCCATGCAGCTGGGGGTATTCGCATCTCGACTAAGGAGAGGGAACGGAGAATCACCAACCGCCTCTGTCTCTATTGCGGTTCCGCTGGTCATTTTGTCATTTCATGTCCAGTAAAAGCCAGAGCTCATCAGTAAGCGGAGGGCTACTGGTGAGCGCTACTACTCAGGTCTCTCCTTCAAGATCCTGTACTACCTTGTCGGTCCATCTACGCTGGACCGGTTCGGCAGCTTCCTGCAGTGCCTTGATAGACTCTGGGGCGGAGGGCTGTTTTATGGACGAAGCCTGGGCTCGGGAACATGACATTCCTCTCAGACAGTTAGGGAGCCCACGGCCATGTTCGCCTTGGATGGTAGTCCTCTCCCCAGTATTCAGCGTGAAACGCTACCTTTAACCCTCACTGTCTCTGGTAATCATAGCGAAACCATTTCTTTTTTGATTTTTCGTTCACCTTTTTCACCTGTTGTTTTGGGCCATCCCTGGCTAGTGTGTCATAATCCTTCTATTAATTGGTCAAGTAATTCTATCCTCTCCTGGAACGTCTCTTGTCATGTGAAATGTTTAATGTCTGCTATCCCTCCTGTTTCTTCTGCCCCCTCTTCACAGGAGGAGCCTGGTGATTTGACAGGGTGCCGGAGGAATATCATGATCTGCGCACGGTCTTCAGTCGGTCCAGGGCCACCTCCCTTCCTCCTCACCGGTCGTATGATTGTAGTATAGATCTCTTTCCGGGTACCACCCCCGGGGTAGACTATATTCTCTGTCGGCTCCCGAACGTAAGGCTCTCGAAGATTATTTGTCTGTAGCTCTCGACGCCGGTACCGTAGTCCCTTCCTCCTCTCCCGCCGGAGCGGGGTTTTTTTGTTAAGAAAAAGACGGGACCCTGCGCCCTGCGTGGATTATCGAGGGCTGAATGACATAACGGTTAAGAATCGTTATCCGCTTCCCCTTATGTCTTCAGCCTTCGAGATCCTGCAGGGAGCCAGGTTTTTCACTAAGTTGGACCTTCGTAACGCTTACCATCTCGTGCGCATCAGGGAGGGGGACGAGTGGAAAACGGCGTTTAACACTCCGTTAGGGCATTTTGAATACCGGGTTCTGCCGTTCGGTCTCGCTAACGCTCCAGCTGTCTTTCAGGCATTAGTGAATGATGTACTGAGAGACATGCTGAACATCTTTGTTTTCGTTTACCTTGACGATATCCTGATTTTTTCACCGTCACTCCAGATTCATGTTCAGCACGTTCGACGTGTCCTCCAGCGCCTTTTAGAGAATTGTCTTTATGTGAAGGCTGAGAAGTGCGCTTTTCATGTCTCTTCCGTCACATTTCTCGGTTCTGTTATTTCCGCTGAAGGCATTCAGATGGATTCCGCTAAGGTCCAAGCTGTCAGTGATTGGCCCGTCCCTAAGTCACGTGTCGAGCTGCAGCGCTTTCTCGGTTTCGCGAATTTCTATCGTCGTTTCATTCGTAATTTCGGTCAGGTGGCAGCTCCTCTCACAGCCCTTACTTCTGTCAAGACGTGCTTTAAGTGGTCCGTTTCCGCCCAGGGAGCTTTTGATCTCCTCAAGAAGCGTTTTACATCCGCTCCTATCCTTGTTACACCTGACGTCTCTAGACAGTTCATTGTCGAGGTTGACGCGTCAGAGGTGGGCGTGGGAGCCATTCTGTCCCAGCGCTCCCATTCTGACGATAAGGTCCATCCTTGCGCGTATTTTTCTCATCGCCTGTCGCCGTCGGAACGTAACTATGATGTGGGAAACCGCGAACTGCTCGCCATCCGCTTAGCCCTAGGCGAATGGCGACAGTGGTTGGAGGGGGCGACCGTTCCTTTTGTCGTTTGGACTGACCATAAGAACCTTGAGTACATCCGTTCTGCCAAACGACTTAATGCTCGTCAGGCTCGTTGGGCGCTGTTTTTCGCTCGTTTCGAGTTCGTTATTTCTTATCGTCCGGGCTCAAAGAACACCAAGCCTGATGCTTTGTCCCGTCTCTTCAGTTCTTCAGTAGCCTCCACCGACCCCGAGGGGATTCTCCCTGAGGGGCGTGTTGTCGGGTTGACTGTCTGGGGAATTGAGAGGCAGGTAAAGCAAGCACTCACTCACACTCCGTCGCCGCGCGCTTGTCCTAGGAACCTTCTTTTCGTTCCCGTTCCTACTCGTCTGGCCGTTCTTCAGTGGGCTCACTCTGCCAAGTTAGCCGGCCATCCCGGCGTTCGGGTACGCTTGCTTCTATTCGCCAGCGTTTCTGGTGGCCCACTCAGGAGCGTGACACGCGTCGTTTCGTGGCTGCTTGTTCGGACTGCGCGCAGACTAAGTCCGGTAACTCTCCTCCTGCCGGCCGTCTCAGACCGCTTTCCATTCCCTCTCGACCGTGGTCTCACATCGCCTTAGACTTTATTACCGGTCTTCCTTCGTCAGCGGGGAAGACTGTTATTCTAACGGTTGTCGATAGGTTCTCTAAGGCGGCTCATTTTATTCCCCTCGCTAAACTCCCTTCTGCTAAAGAGACGGCACAAATCATCATTGAGAATGTTTTCAGAATTCATGGCCTTCCGTCAGACGCCGTTTCGGACAGGGGTCCGCAATTCACGTCTCAATTTTGGAGGAGTTTTGCCGTTTGATTGGGGCTTCCGTCAGTCTCTCTTCCGGTTTTCACCCCCAGTCTAACGGTCAAGCAGAACGGGCCAATCAGACGATTGGTCGCATCTTACGCAGTCTTTCTTTTCGAAACCCTGCGTCTTGGGCAGAACAGCTCCCTGGGCAGAATACGCTCACAACTCGCTTCCTTCGTCTGCGACCGGGCTATCTCCTTTTCAGAGTAGCCTCGGGTACCAGCCTCCTCTGTTCTCGTCCCAGCTCGCCGAGTCCAGCGTCCCCTCCGCTCAGGCTTTTGTCCAACGTTGTGAGCGCACCTGGAGGAGGGTCAGGTCTGCACTTTGCCGTTATAGGGCGCAGACTGTGAGAGCCGCTAATAAGCGTAGGACTAAGAGTCCTAGGTATTGTCGCGGTCAGAGAGTATGGCTCTCCACTCGTAACCTTCCCCTTATGACAGCTTCTCGCAAGTTGACCCCGCGGTTCATTGGTCCGTTCCGTATTTCTCAGGTCGTTAATCCTGTCGCAGTGCGACTTCTTCTTCCGCGACATCTTCGTCGCGTCCACCCGGTCTTCCATGTCTCCTGTGTCAAGCCTTTTCTTCGCGCCCCGTTCGTCTCCCCCCGTCCTTGTCGAGGGCGCACCTATCTACAGGGTTCGGAAGATTATGGACATGCGTCCTCGGGGCCGTGGTCATCAGTACCTAGTGGATTGGGAGGGTTACGGTCCTGAGGAAAGGAGTTGGGTTCCATCTCGGGACGTGCTGGACCGTTCGCTGATCGATGATTTCCTCCGTTGCCGCCAGGTTTCCTCCTCGAGTGCGCCAGGAGGCGCTCGGTGAGTGGGGGTACTGTCATGTTATGTCTCGTCCCTGTGCTTTCCCTTCTCTTCGTTTCCCCTGCTGGTCGTATTGGTTACTCTCTCTCGCTATCGTTCCGTTCCTGCTCCCAGCTGTTCCTCATTCTCCTAACGACCTCGTTTACTCTCTCACACCTGTCCCCTCTTTTGCCCTCTGATTAAGTCTCTATTTCTCTCTCTGTTTCTGCTTCTGTCCTTGTCGGATTCTTGTTTGCTTTGCCCTTGTCCCGTCCTGTCGTAATCTGCCTCTTCTTCAGATGCTGCGTGTGAGCAGGTGTCTCTGTCCTCTACGGCCCGCGCCTACCCAGAGGGACCTGCAGTCGGTTGCCGCTAGCCCTGCAATTCTCCTCTACTACTAGAAGGAGGACTCTCCTGCAAAGATAGAGGATTTATGTTTTCCCTGTTTGGACATCTCCTGTAAAGATTGAGGATTTATGTTTTCCCTGTTTGGACATTAAAAGACTCTGTTTCTGTTGAATCGCTGTTGGGTCCTTACTCATCTGCTTAACACATTTCCCCACCTCAACCACACGAACTTTACAGAATTCAAAATGACATTCCTGTCTCTTCTGTGGATGTTATATCCCTGTATTGTTACTGCTGTTTCATCAAAGGAATTATCTTAGTGAGTCTCAGAGATGGCCAATATATGAATGTTATCTGATTTGAGCAGCCTTATTTCCAAGGATACATATATTAATATGGGCAATTTTAAGCCCTTTTTAAGCTCTTTCCTGGGTAGCTGATCAGAGATGGACATAATATGAAGGGAAAGAACACACAAAGCACGAGAAGAACATTGTTCGGCTAATAGAGTCAGTCAATCAGGCACTTGTGAGTGTCAATTGGTGTATGTGTGTGTGTGTGTGTGTGTGTGTGTGTGTGAGATGTGGGGCTGAAGCTACCGACCCGGAAGCTAGGCTCTCTCACTCTTCCTATTGTTTTAGGAGGGAGGGTGGACAATGAGCCTGTCGTAGCGGATGTACCCAATGTCCCCACACTCTCTGATAGATTTCATGGCTGGGATCAGTTCTTTCCTCCTCAGGCGCACAACTTCCAAGTAGTCCTCGCTAAAGAAGATGTTGGTTCCTCTCAAGTTCTTGGCTCTCTCCAGAACAGCCATTCTGTCCTCAACCTCAGGAACTTGACCACTATAGGCCTGGGTCTGTCTCCTGTGCTGGTTACAGGTTTTTTCAGACTTGTGGGCACACTCTACCTCAATCTTCATATGATCCATCTGCAGCTTTTCACTGATACTTTTTCTTACCTTCTCCTCAGACTCGGCCCAGTGCTCAGTGCTCTGGTATGCCATCCACAATGATGTTATTCCTCCTGGACTGTCCCTCTAAATAGTCTGTTTTCCCATTGTTAATAATGAGAGGACTTACAGTTTGTAGTCGTATTGCTGCAAGTCTCTTTCAGAACATCCACCTCTCCCTGGGAGAACTGCAGACTGTTGTTAAGGCCCTGGACCTCTCTGGTCAGATCGTCCATTGTTTTGTTGGTTGAGTCCATCAGAATTTGGACAAGGCTCTTTAAGCTACAGTATTTTCCTGTTGTTATAACAACTGCTTGTAGAACCCTTTTTGTCCGTTTAAAAGATCCTTTACCTGTGATAGAGGAACACTGTCCTCTCCATGACTCCCACCTTTGGATTTGGGTGCCATGGTAGCAATGTAGACTAACGCTGGTAGTCCCACTCAGTCCCAGACAGGGCAGGTCTCAGGGCAGATTTAAACAGAAACAAACAGCAAGGATTTAGACAGCCACAAGCAGGAGACAATCCGCGGTCCCAGCCAGGGCTAACCGTGTCGTGGGCTGTGTTCAAGCTGTCAAGGAAATCTTGCTAGCTTGATAGCTAGTTAGCAGCTAGGCTAGCTGTTACGCCAAGCAGCTCTTCAAACTTTTGTTTGGTTGTCAGGATCCTTTGACAGATATACCTGTAGTTGTCCCAGCAACTGATACTAACCACGTCGCAGAATCCAAATTCAAAAGGTAGCTAGTAACCAAACTTTTTCAACACAAGACTTTTTCAGACTTTTCAGACAACAAACCGAACTCTCCCTCGTTCCGCGTTCAGCACACATCACCTCTGGATGCACACCTCAAAGTAATCACTTTGAATGTGGATTAGATTATAGTATACATAGTGTTCCCAATTTTATTGCTGCCTGGTCTGATATAATACACACTGTGTTGTCAGTGAGCTGATCAATATGGGAGTGTTGTAGTTGTGTGAAGAAAGAGTCTGTTGTAGTGGGAGAGAGCTGGAGAGAGAAAGGGAGAGAGAGAAGGAGATGGAGATAAAGAGAGAAATGGGAGATTCAAAGAGAGAAGTAGTGTGTAGCTGGGGTGGAGATGCAGATGGGTGTATAGGCCTAGATGAGGGTGTTGTGGGCTAAACAAGTTTTGAGCTTGGCTGTATTTCCCATGGGGTTAAAGGTTAACTCCTACCCCCCCATGACATGCACACACACAAGGTTAAAAGGTTAACCCCCCGCCATTGTTAGTATGGAGATGAGGGTGAGAAGTCAGTCAGGTCTGGCGGCTGGCCTAGTGTAATTCATACACGGAGGGAAGGATAATAAGAAATGATCAGTCACCAATCTGACTGACCAGATCATCTCTCTGTGCAATTCAACAATGTATCAGCCCACTGAGACAAAGCCTGATGTATTATCACAGGATCTAACGTCAAACCCCAGACATGGTTACTCATCCTCCAGGTCGACACTACTATAAACATTAGGTATTAATGTTCTCCTGTGGAACACTTCTCTGAAGAATTATGTAATGAAAATGTGTCTGTCTGTCTGTCTGTCTGTCTGTCTGTCTGTCTGTCTGTCTGTCTGTCTGTCTGTCTGTCTGTCTGTCTGTCTGTCTGTCTGTCTGTCTGTCTGTCTGTCTGTCTGTCTGTCTGTCTGTCACATGTGTGAAAGCAGTGTGTCACATCCTGTTGCGACCAGGGTCTGCTTTCTCTTTGTTTAGTCTACAGGAGGAGAGTGAAAGAGACAGAGAGACATAGTCAACAGGAGATAGCGGGATGGAGAGAGAGGAAGAGAGAGAGAGGTGTGAGCTGTAGGTCTTGTCAAACAAAGAGACATTGCCGGAGGAAATGTGGACATGATGTCATTGATCAGTCTGATTAGCTCACACACACACACACACACACACACACACACACACACACACACACACACACACACACACACACACACACACACACACACACACACACACACACACACACACACACACACCTCAGCTCCGATCTCTGTATTGACCAGCTTGCAGCAGAGCAGTTCCACAGTCCTGACAGATAATTTAAAACCCATTCTCTGTATGCTGTCTGCCAGTGCCTGGAATTGTCTGCCAGTGCCTGGAATCTCCTCTGTGATGCAGTGTGTGTGTAATTGGCTATATCTCTGTGGGTGTAAAGGGAAATGGAGAGTCCATCATCTTTAGAGCCTCTCTCTCCCTCCATCCATCCCTCTCTCTCTTTCCCTCCATCCCTCTCTCTGCCAGGCTGAGTGATGCTGATGATTATTCTGCTGCAAATTAAACCTCTGTTTCATCAGGAGGCCTGGTGATCTCTCTCTCTCTCTCTCTCTCTCTCGCTCTCTCTCCCTCTCTCCATCGCGCTCCCTCTCATTGTGGGGTGAAGTGATGTTTATCCTCACGGCAGATGCTTTAACGCTCTTCATTCTGAGGTTAATTTATTCTGATCAGCTTGACAGAGAGACTAGTGGCAACATACTAAACCCATCTCTCCTACCCTATCCTCACATCCTTACTGACTGGTCACATACCAAACCAGCCTCTACTACCATATCCTCACATCCTTACTGACTGGTCACATACCAAACCCATCTCTTCTACCATATCCTCACATCCTTACTGACTGGTCACATACCAAACCAGCCTCTCCTACCCTATCTTCACATCCTTACTGACTGGTCACATACCAAACCAGCCTCTCCTACCCTAACTCACATCCTTACTGACTGGTCACATACCAAACCCATCTCTTCTACCATATCCTCACATCCTTACTGACTGGTCACATACCAAACCAGCCTCTCCTACCCTATCCTCACATCCTTACTGACTGGTCACATACCAAACCCATCTCTCCTACCCTATCCTCACATCCTTACTGACTGGTCACATACCAAACCAGCCTCTACTACCATATCCTCACATCCTTACTGACTGGTCACATACCAAACCCATCTCTTCTACCATATCCTCACATCCTTACTGACTGGTCACATACCAAACCCATCTCTCCTACCCTATCCTCACATCCTTAATGACTGGTCACATACCAAACCCATCTCTCCTACCCTATCCTCACATCCTTACTGACTGGTCACATACCAAACCAGCCTCTCCTACCCTATCTTCACATCCTTACTGACTGGTCACATACCAAACCAGCCTCTCCTACCCTATCTTCACATCCTTACTGACTGGTCACATACCAAACCAGCCTCTCCTACCCTAACTCACATCCTTACTGACTGGTCACATACCAAACCAGCTCTCCTACCCTATCCTCACATCCTTACTGACTGGTCACATACCAAACCCATCTCTCCTACCCTATCCTCACATCCTTAATGACTGGTCACATACCAAACCCATCTCTCCTACCCTATCCTCACATCCTTACTGACTGGTCACATACCAAACCAGCCTCTCCTACCCTAACTCACATCCTTACTGACTGGTCACATACCAAACCAGCCTCTCCTACCCTATCCTCACATCCTTACTGACTGGTCACATACCAAACCAGCCTCTCCTACCCTATCCTCACATCCTTACTGACTGGTCACATACCAAACCAGCCTCTCCTACCCTATCCTCACATCCTTACTGACTGGTCACATACCAAACCAGCCTCTCCTACCCTATCCTCACATCCTTACTGACTGGTCACATACCAAACCAGCCTCTCCTACCCTATCCTCACATCCTTACTGACTGGTCACATACCAAACCAGCCTCTCCTACCCTATCCTCACATCCTTACTGACTGGTCACATACCAAACCAGCCTCTCCTACCCTATCCTCACATCCTTACTGACTGGTCACATACCAAACCCATCTCTCCTACCCTATCCTCACATCCTTAATGACTGGTCACATACCAAACCCATCTCTCCTACCCTATCCTCACATCCTTACTGACTGGTCACATACCAAACCAGCCTCTCCTACCCTATCCTCACATCCTTACTGACTGGTCACATACCAAACCCATCTCTCCTACCCTATCCTCACATCCTTACTGACTGGTCACATACCAAACCAGCCTCTCCTACCATATCCTCACATTCTTACTGACTGGTCAGATACCAAACCAGCCTCTCCTACCCTATCCTCACATCCTTACTGACTGGTCACATACCAAACCAGCCTCTCCTACCCTATCCTCACATCCTTACTGACTGGTCACATACCAAACCAGCCTCTCCTACCCTATCTTCACATCCTTACTGACTGGTCACATACCAAACCAGCCTCTCCTACCCTATCTTCACATCCTTACTGACTGGTCACATACCAAACCAGCCTCTCCTACCCTAACTCACATCCTTACTGACTGGTCACATACCAAACCAGCTCTCCTACCCTATCCTCACATCCTTACTGACTGGTCACATACCAAACCCATCTCTCCTACCCTATCCTCACATCCTTAATGACTGGTCACATACCAAACCCATCTCTCCTACCCTATCCTCACATCCTTACTGACTGGTCACATACCAAACCAGCCTCTCCTACCCTAACTCACATCCTTACTGACTGGTCACATACCAAACCAGCCTCTCCTACCCTATCCTCACATCCTTACTGACTGGTCACATACCAAACCAGCCTCTCCTACCCTATCCTCACATCCTTACTGACTGGTCACATACCAAACCAGCCTCTCCTACCCTATCCTCACATCCTTACTGACTGGTCACATACCAAACCAGCCTCTCCTACCCTATCCTCACATCCTTACTGACTGGTCACATACCAAACCAGCCTCTCCTACCCTATCCTCACCCAACCTCAAGTTCACATGGTTTGGATATATCTTATTCAATAGGGAGGTAATGGAGGAAAAAAACTATTTACGTGCACAATACTATGTTAGCCCACTGAGCTAAAGCCTAGGCATTTAATCAGGGAGCTTACACACGTCTTCAGGTCTCAGACAAGGTTACCCATTACATGAGAGTGGTTTACTGAACCATCTGCACCACACAGAACTGCTATAATAGAGAGCTACTGTAGAAGGCAGAGGGAAACTGGGACAAGCAAACCCCCGCAGCGACAGTTGTCTCCAAAATACACTTTTCTCTTTTCTCTTCTACCTCATTTACACCAATTCTCAAATTCACCGCTCTCCGACCATTTCTCTCTCAACCTCTCTCCTGCTCGCTCTTTCTCCCTGTCTCCCGCTCTCTCTTTCTCCCTCTCCCTCTTTCTCTATCCCTCTCTGCTTCTTTGTCTCTTCCTCAGCCTCATGCTGGTATGAGTGGCATGATAATGCCTATCTGCTGAATACAGCTGCCAGCGCTCTCTCTCTCTCTCTCTCTCTCTCTCTCTCTCTCTCTCTCTCTCTCTCTCTTTAAAAATAAAACAAAGTATCATCAGGAAAGGATCCCTCCTTTCTGTTCACACCTTGATTAAAGGAAATCATTAGATCCCACCTCTTCACTCCTAGTCAGTCACAGAGGTATAATAGTACTGTACCTGTCTACTAGGAAAATAGTGAAATGGAATTGTTCGTGTGATGTTTCGTTCCAAATAAGTCACTCATATTCATTGAGACAGAAGTACAGTCAGCCACACTGCGTGTGTGTGTGTGTGTGCACGCACGCACGCGCGCGCATGCATGCCTCTGAGTGTGTGCTTGCGATCAACTACAGCTTCAGGGATTGTACTACTTTTCTCTCTCTCTCTCTCTCTCTCTCTCTCTCTCTCTCTCTCTTTCTTTCTCTCTCTCTCTCTCTCCTGCTGATCTCTCTCTTGTCACATACTGTCTTTGATGTCCTCTTTTGTTTTGTGTACCTCATTACCATTATAAAGCAGAGTGTTTTTAAACATCACACTCTCATTCTCTACTCTATCTCAGTCTACAGTTCTGTCTATTCTGAGAGCCAGGTTAGAGAGAAAGCTGTGTGAGCAATGATTCTCACAGGCTATATTTAAGCAATAAGGCCTGAGGATGTGTGGTATATGGCCAATATACCACGGCTAAGGGCTGTTCTTATGCACGCCGCAAAGCAGAGTCCCTGGACACAGCCCTTAGTCGTGGTATATTGGCCATATATCACAAACCCCTGAGGTGCCTTATTGCTATTAGAAACTGATTACCAATGTGATTACCAATAGAGCAGAAAAATAAATGTTTTGTCAAACCTGTGGTATACGGTCTAATATACCACGGCTGTCAGCCAATCAGCATTCAGGGCTCGAACCACCCAGTTTATAACTAGATACATTCCATCCAACAGATCTACAGAACTGCCTAGAAGATGTAGAGGTTGATTTGGGATGCACACACACACACACACACACACACACACACACACACACACACACACACACACACAGTGGTGGTCTATGGACAGACAGGGGGGACAGACTGGTGTCTGGTGGTGGTCTGTGGACAGACAGGTGGGACAGACTGGTAACTGCTGGTGGTCTGTGGACAGGTGTGTCTGGGTGCATGCATGAGTGTGCATGTGACAGGTGGGTCAGCTGGCTCTGTTAGAGTCTACTTCTCTATTTGTTTTAAATCAATGATGTGGACTATTAGAAAATAAATGAACAAGAAGGGTATACAACTGGACCCCATTTTAAGACATATCTCTCTCTCTTTCTCCCTCTTATTCACACACTTTCTCTCTCTCTCTCTCTCTCTATTTCTCTCTGTCTCTCTCTCTCGCTCTCTCTCTCTCTCTCGCTCTCTCTCTCTCTCTCACTCACTCACTCACTCACTCACTCACTCACTCACTCACTCACTCACTCACTCACTCACTCACTCACTCACTCACTCACTCACTCACTCACTCACTCACTCACTCACTCACTCACTCACTCACTCACACTCTCTCTCTCTCTCTCCCATGGGCAGGTTAGGGTTAACCCACAGGACAGAGAGAGAGAGAGAGAGAGAGAGAGAGAGAGAGAGAGAGAGAGAGAGGAGGGAGGGTAGGTGGGTGGGTGGGTGGGTGGGTATCTGTCTGTCTGAGTTGTGGCTGTGTTTCAGATGTCAGTGTGGTTTCCCCAGACTACACAGTGGTATGGACTTCTGCCCAGACTGAATACGGGCGCGCACACACACACACACACACACACACACACACACACACACACACACACACACACACACACACACACACACACACACACACACACACAGGACCACTGCCTGCTTTATTCTACCACTGAAATTATTATATTTAGCACCAGAGCTAGATCAGTGTGTGTGTGTGAAGAGGACTTAAGGAAGTGGTTTTCCTGAGTCAGTCTCTAGTCACTCTCAGGCCCAGCCAGGTCACCAATGATACAAGTCAGTATTCGACGTCCATCCATGTCTGAGGACGTCGGGAGATGACAGGGAAAACGGCCACTAGGGGCAACAGTGAGCACTGTTACCTTCAAGTAGCTTTCGGTTTTGATAGGGCGTTGTGGACGGCGGATGGGCGTAAGCAGCGACCTCTGGTGTGAAAGGTTGCATGTTCGAATCCAGCGAAAAAGGGTTTATTTATTTTTGTTTTAAGCCTATCCCAAACCTTAACCCTTACCTTAACCATTCGGCGTTAATGCCTGACCTTAAGATTTCAGAGTTAATGACTAAACTTAACCTTAAACACTTAGAAATTTGACGTTTGGAACAACTTTGAAAATGGAAGTTTGAGAAATATGGATGAAATATGGATGAACGTTTAATTGTGTGTGGTGTGGTGGGCAGGGGGTTTGAGGGGGCTGGAGAAAGACAGATAGTTTCATTTACTCCCTCCTTGTCGCTCATCCTTCTTTCTGTATTTCATAAATCCTTCTTGTTATGGGAGAGTTGCTCTAGTCTCATTTAAAGATGGAATCCGCAGTAAGGGAAACAGCGCCACAATTCCACAATTATTGTTTTTGTTTTGTTGACAAAGAGGTTAGGAGCGTCGTGGAACATGGGAAAAAAGAATGTCATTTAGTGCTGTTCTGTCGTAGGTCCATTGATGTCCGAGGTAAGGAACAGTGTTCGTTGTTTTCACTAACTTCTTTGTTGTTGTAATATCTCATGACTGGAATGACAGATTTCCTCCTTTTGGCCACATGATAACTTTAGCTTTATGTGTGTCTAGAATTTAGTAGTGTGTGTGTGTGTGTGTGATATGATGACCTGATCTCCCCTCTTAGTTCTCAGCTGTCCCCTGCTAGTGATGTCACCAGACAGCTGCAGCACAGAGATGACATCACTACATCAGCACTCAATATCAGCCAAGCCACAGAAAGACATCAGCTGTGACAGCTGTCTCCATGGTGACTGAAAGGGGTGAGGCTCCTTTTGAAGCCCAGGACATGCGCTGGGGAGACCTGGGTCCTCTGGGTGAGGCATCAGGAGGGAGCTTTATGGGCCTAAATGGATGTGTGTGTGTGTGTGTGTTTGTGTCCATGCTGTAGAGGACTCACCCTACCACTGTGGTGACTGGAGATGTACCCAGAATGCTTTGTGTCTAGGGTCCATCTGCTCTCCATCTGGGATGACACTGACAGACACTTCTCCCTCTCTCCATCTCTCTCTATCATCTCTTTCCTTTCCCTCTTTCTATCCTCTCTCTCATCTCTCCCTTCTTGGAACATTGCTGCGGGGACTTGCTTCTATTCATCTACAAGAGCATTAGTGAGGTCAGGCACTGATGTTGGGCGATTAGACCTGGCTCACAGTCGGCATTCAAATTCATCCCGAATGTGTTTAATGGAGTTGAGGTCTGGGCTCTTTGCAGGGCAGTCAAGTTCTTCACAACAATCTCCACAAACCATTTCTGTATGGACCTCGCCTTGTGCAAAAGGGCAAACTGTTGCCACAAAGTCGGAAGCAAAAAATTATATGGAATGTCATTGTATGCTGTAGCGTTAAGATTTCCCTCCAGTAGAACTAAGGGGCCTAGCCCAAACCATGAAAAACAGCCCCAGACCATTATTCCTCCTCAACCAAACTTTACAGTTGACACTATGAATTGGGGTTGTCCTGGTATCCGTCAAACCCAGATTCGTCCGTCGGACTGCCAGATGGTGAAAGCGTGATTCATCACTCCAGAGAACACGTTTCCAATGCTTCAGAGTCCAATGGCGGTGAGCTTTATACCACTCCAGCCGACACTTGGCATTGCGCATGGTGATCTTAGGCTTGTGTGCACCTGCTCGGCCATGGAAACCCATTTCATGAAGCTCCCGACTAACAGTTCTTCTGCTGACGTTGTTTCCAGAGGCAGTTTGGAACTCGGTAGTGAGTGTTGCAACCGAGGACAGATGATTTGTACGCGCTTCAGCACTCAGCGGTCCCGTTCTGTGAGCTTGTGTGGCCTACCACTTCACGGCTGAGCCCTTTCCACTTCACAATAACAACACTTACAGTTGACCGGGGCAGCTCTAGCAGGGAAGACATTTGACGAACTGACTTCTTGGAAAAGTCATGTAAGTATATAGTGTAAGTGTACTGTCAGTTTGAACCAGAAGGAGCTACGGTGTTGTGATGAGGTTAGATTCAGGTATTTGTTTTATAGCAGTAAGGTGTGGAACTAGATTGCTATAGGCTTGTGTTCCACTTCCAGTAATGTACTATAGTAATAAAATGCATTCCAGGTTTGTATATATATATATATATATATATATATATATATATATAGAGAGAGAGAGAAGATTTTGTCTGGGAGGCCACCACACAATGAATACTCATACAAAACCATAGTTACACATCAATTAAAAACTCAAATTCCTCCTCCACAGTAACGAAACACAACAGCCTCTGAATAACCCATATACTCATTAACAGATCAATATTGTTAACAAGTTTATAATAGGCAAACTCAACCCTTAGTCTCGCTGCCAACATTTCCTCCACAAAACTCTCCCTCGCCACCCTCCAGATGGCGCCGGAGGAGAAGGCCGCCGTTTTACGGTCTCTGAACCACTTGTGCTCGGTTTTTTGCGATATTTGTAAATGATTTTGTACATACTGTTTCTGCAACCGTATTTTACGGCAGAAAATAGGTTCTGGATATCAGGACAGAGTTCACTCACCTCGTATTAGACTAAGAGCTTCTAGATATCAGGACAGAGATCACTCACCTCGTATTAGACTAAGAGCTTCTAGATATCAGGACAGAGATCACTCACCTCGGATTAGACTAAGAGCTTCTAGATATCAGGACAGAGATCACTCACCTCGGATTAGACTAAGAGCTTCTAGATATCAGGACAGAGATCACTCACCTCGGATTAGACTAAGAGCTTCTAGATATCAGGACAGAGATCACTCACCTCGGATTAGACTAAGAGGTTCTAGATATCAGGACAGAGATCACTCACCTCAGATTAAACTAAGAGCTTCTAGATATCAGGACAGAGATCACTCACCTCGGATTAGACTAAGAGCTTCTAGATATCAGGACAGCGATCACTCACCTCGGATTAGACAAAGAGGTTCTGGATTTCAGGACAGAGATCACTCACCTCGGATTAGACTAAGAGCTTCTAGATATCAGGACAGAGATCGCTCACCTCGGATTAGACAAAGAGGTTCTAGATATCAGGACAGCGATCACTCACCTCGGATTAGACAAAGAGGTTCTAGATATCAGGACAGAGATCACTCACCTCGGATTAGACTAAGAGCTTCTAGATATCAGGACAGAGATCACTCACCTCGTATTAGACTAAGAGCTTCTAGATATCAGGACAGAGATCACTCACCTCGGATTAGACTAAGAGCTTCTAGATATCAGGACAGAGATCACTCACCTCGGATTAGACTAAGAGGTTCTAGATATCAGGACAGAGATCACTCACCTCAGATTAAACTAAGAGCTTCTAGATATCAGGACAGAGATCACTCACCTCGGATTAGACTAAGAGCTTCTAGATATCAGGACAGCGATCACTCACCTCGGATTAGACAAAGAGGTTCTGGATTTCAGGACAGAGATCACTCACCTCGGATTAGACTAAGAGCTTCTAGATATCAGGACAGAGATCGCTCACCTCGGATTAGACAAAGAGGTTCTAGATATCAGGACAGCGATCACTCACCTCGGATTAGACAAAGAGGTTCTAGATATCAGGACAGAGATCACTCACCTCGGATTAGACTAAGAGCTTCTAGATATCAGGACAGAGATCACTCACCTCGTATTAGACTAAGAGCTTCTAGATATCAGGACAGAGATCACTCACCTCGGATTAGACTAAGAGCTTCTAGATATCAGGACAGAGATCACTCACATCGGATTAGACTAAGAGCTTCTAGATATCAGGACAGAGATCACTCACCTCGGATTAGACTAAGAGCTTCTAGATATCAGGAAGGAGATCACTCACCTCGGATTAGACAAAGAGGTTCTGGATTTCAGGACAGAGATCACTCACCTCGGATTAGACTAAGAGCTTCTAGATATCAGGACAGAGATCACTCACCTCGGATTAGACAAAGAGCTTCTAGATATCAGATCAGAGATCACTCACCTCGGATTAGACAAAGAGCTTCTAAATATCAGGACAGCGATCACTCACCTCGGATTAGACAAAGAGCTTCTAGATATCAGGACAGCGATCACTCACCTCGGATTAGACAAAGATTTTTTCAACAACAACAGCAGCAAGCAGGACTCTCACGATATTCTCCAAATAACCCACAGGGCAGACATCCCAATTATTCTCAAAAGGAAGCGACGCAGAGGATGAAGAGCCGGATGCCTCGTCCTGACCCGCAGAAGACAAATTTGAGGAAGTCTCTAGATTTTGCTCGCCTGAAGTAGAGTATATTGTGATAAACTGCAGGCCACACTACTTGCCTAGAGAGTTTTCAGCAATACTTTTCGTGGCTGTTTATTTACCACCACAGACAGATGCGGGCACTAAGACCGCACTCAGTCAGCTGTATAAGGAAATAAGCAAACAGGAAACCACTCACCCAGAGGCGGTGCTCCTAGTGGCCGGAGACTTTAATGCAGGGAAACTTAAATCAGTTCTACCAAATCTCTATCAACATGTTAAATGTGCAACCAGAGGGGAAAATTCTAGATCACCTGTACTCCACACACAGAGACGTGTACAAAGCTCTCCCTCCATTTGGTAAATCCGACCACAACTCGATCCTCCTGATTCCTGCTTACAAGCAACAATTAAAGCAGGAAGCACCAGTGACTTGGTCTATAAAAAAATTGTCAGATGAAGCAGATGCTAAACTACAGGACTGTTTTGCTATCACAGACTGGAACATGTTCCGGGATTCTTCCGATGACATTGAGAAATATACCACATCAGTCACTGGCTTTATCAATAAGTGCATTGAGGACGTCGTCCCCACAGTGACTGTACGTTCATACCCCAACCAGAAGCCATGGATTACAGGCAACATTCGCACTGAACTAAAGGGCAAAGCTGTCGTTTTCAAGGAGTGGGACTCTGACCCGGAAGCTTACAAGAAATCCCTCTATGCCATGCAACGAACCATCAAACAGGCAAAGCGTCAATACAGGGCTAAGATTGAATCATACTACACCGGCTGCTCATGTGTTCTCTCTCTCACCCCTCTCTCTGCTGTGTTCTCTCTCACCCCTCTCTCTGCTGTGTTCTCTCTCTCCCCCGTCTCTCTGCTGTGTTCTCTCTCCCCCGTCTCTCTGCTGTGTTCTCTCTCCCCCGTCTCTCTGCTGTGTGTTCTCTCTCCCCTCTCTCTGCTGTGTGTTCTCTCTCCCCTGTCTCTCTGCTGTGTGTTCTCTCTCCCCTCTCTCTGCTGTGTGTTCTCTCTCCCCCGTCTCTTTGCTGTCTTCTCTCTCTCCCCCGTCTCTCTGCTGTGTGTTCTCTCTCACCCCTCTCTCTGCTGTGTTCTCTCTCCCCCCTCTCTCTGCTGTGTTCTCTCTCTCTCCCCTCTCTCTGCTGTGTTCTCTCTCTCTCCCCTCTCTCTGCTGTGTTCTCTCTCCCCTCTCTCTGCTGTGTTCTCTCTCCCCTCTCTCTGCTGTGTTCTCTCTCCCCTCTCTCTGCCGTGTTCTCTCTCCCCTCTCTCTGCCGTGTTCTCTCTCCCCTCTCTCTGCTGTGTTCTCTCTCCCCTCTCTCTGCTGTGTTCTCTCTCCCCTCTCTCTGATGTGTTCTCTCTCTCCCCTCTCTCTGCTGTGTTCTCTCTCCCCTCTCTCTGCTGTGTTCTCTCTCCCCTCTCTCTGCTGTGTTCTCTCTCCCCTCTCTCTGCTGTGTTCTCTCTCCCCTCCCCCTCTCTCTGCTGTGTTCTCTCTCTCTCTCCTCTCTCTGCTGTGTCCTCTCTCCCCTCCCCCTCTCTCTGCTGTGTTCTCTCTCTCCCTCTCTCTGCTGTGTTCTCTCTCTCTCCCCTCTCTCTGCTGTGTTCTCTCTCCCCTCTCTCTGATGTGTTCTCTCTCTCCCCTCTCTCTGCTGTGTTCTCTCTCTCTCTCTCCCCTCTCTCTGCTGTGTTCTCTCTCTCTCCCCTCTCCCTGCTGTGTTCTCTCTCTCCCCTCTCTCTGCTGTGTTCTCTCTCCCCTCTCTCTGCTGTGTTCTCTCTCCCCTCTCTCTGATGTGTTCTCTCTCTCCCCTCTCTCTGATGTGTTCTCTCTCTCCCCTCTCTCTGCTGTGTTCTCTCTCTCTCCCCTCTCTCTGCTGTGTTCTCTCTCCCCTCTCTCTGCTGTGTTCTCTCTCCCCTCTCTCTGCTGTGTTCTCTCTCCCCTCTCTCTGCAGTGTTCTCTCTCTCTCCCCTCTCCCTGCTGTGTGTTCTCTCTCCCCTCTATCTGCTATTGTTCACTCTCCCCTCTCTCTGCTGTGTTCTCTCTCTCTGCCCTCTCTCTGCCGTGTTCTCTCTCCTCTCTCTGCTGTGTTCACTCTCTCCCCTCTCTCTGCTGTGTGTTCTCTCTCTCTCCCCTCTCTCTGCTGTGTATTCTCTCTCTCCCCTCTCTCTGCTGGGTTCTCTCTCTCTCCCCTCTCTCTGCTGTGTGTTCTCTCTCTCTCTCCCCTCTCTCTGCTGCGTGTTCTCTCTCTCTCTCCCCTCTCTCTGCTGTGTGTTCTCTCTCTCTCCCCTCTCTCTGCTGTGTGTTCTCTCTCACCCCTCTCTCTGCTGTGTTCTCTCTCACCCCTCTCTCTGCTGTGTTCTCTCTCTCCCCCGTCTCTCTGCTGTGTTCTCTCTCCCCCGTCTCTCTGCTGTGTGTTCTCTCTCCCCTCTCTCTGCTGTGTTCACTCTCTCCCCTCTCTCTGCTGTGTTCACTCTCTCCCCTCTCTCTGCTGTGTGTTCTCTCTCCCCTGTCTCTCTGCTGTGTGTTCTCTCTCCCCTCTCTCTGCTGTGTGTTCTCTCTCCCCTCTCTCTGCTGTGTGTTCTCTCTCCCCCGTCTCTCTGCTGTCTTCTCTCTCTCCCCGTCTCTCTGCTGTGTGTTCTCTCTCACCCCTCTCTCTGCTGTGTTCTCTCTCCCCCTCTCTCTGCTGTGTTCTCTCTCTCTCCCCTCTCTCTGCTGTGTTCTCTCTCTCTCCCCTCTCTCTGCTGTGTTCTCTCTCCTCTCTCTGCTGTGTTCTCTCTCCCTCTCTCTGCTGTGTTCTCTCTCCCCTCTCTCTGCCGTGTTCTCTCTCCCCTCTCTCTGCCGTGTTCTCTCTCCCCTCTCTCTGCTGTGTTCTCTCTCCCTCTCTCTGCTGTGTTCTCTCTCCCCTCTCTCTGATGTGTTCTCTCTCTCCCCTCTCTCTGCTGTGTTCTCTCTCCCCTCTCTCTGCTGTGTTCTCTCTCCCCTCTCTCTGCTGTGTTCTCTCTCCCCTCCCCCTCTCTCTGCTGTGTTCTCTCTCTCTCTCCCCTCTCTCTGCTGTGTCCTCTCTCCCTCCCCCTCTCTCTGCTGTGTTCTCTCTCTCCCCTCTCTCTGCTGTGTTCTCTCTCTCTCCCCTCTCTCTGCTGTGTTCTCTCTCCCCTCTCTCTGATGTGTTCTCTCTCTCCCCTCTCTCTGCTGTGTTCTCTCTCTCTCTCCCCTCTCTCTGCTGTGTGTTCTCTCTCTCTCCCCTCTCTCTGCTGTGTTCTCTCTCTCTCCCCTCTCTCTGCTGTGTTCTCTCTCCCCTCTCCCCTCTCTCTGATGTGTTCTCTCTCTCCCCTCTCTCTACTGTGTTCTCTCTCTCTCCCCTCTCTCTGCTGTGTTCTCTCTCCCCTCTCTCTGCTGTGTTCTCTCTCCCCTCTCTCTGCTGTGTTCTCTCTCCCCTCTCTCTGCAGTGTTCTCTCTCTCTCCCCTCTCCCTGCTGTGTGTTCTCTCTCCCCTCTATCTGCTATTGTTCACTCTCCCCTCTCTCTGCTGTGTTCTCTCTCTCTGCCCTCTCTCTGCCGTGTTCTCTCTCCTCTCTCTGCTGTGTGTTCTCTCTCCCCTCTCTCTGCTGTGTGTTCTCTCTCTCTCCCCTCTCTCTGCTGTGTATTCTCTCTCTCCCCTCTCTCTGCTGGGTTCTCTCTCTCTCCCCTCTCTCTGCTGTGTGTTCTCTCTCTCTCTCCCCTCTCTCTGCTGCGTGTTCTCTCTCTCTCTCCCCTCTCTCTGCTGTGTGTTCTCTCTCTCTCCCCTCTCTCTGCTGTGTGTTCTCTCTCTCTCCCCTCTCTCTGCTGTGTGTTCTCTCTCTCTCCCCTCTCTCTGCTGTGTTCTCTCTCTCTTCCCTCTCTCTGCTGTGTTCACTCTCTCCCCTCTCTCTGCTGTGTTCTCTCTCTCCCCTCTCTCTGCTGTTTGTTCTCTCTCTCCCCTCTCTCTGCTGTTTGTTCTCTCTCCCCTCTCTCTGCTGTGTGTTCTCTCTCTCCCCTCTCTCTGCTGTGTGTTCTCTCTCTCCCCTCTCTCTGCTGTGTGTTCTCTCTCTCCCCTCTCTCTGCTGTGTGTTCTCTCTCTCCCCTCTCTCTGCTGTGTGTTCTCTCTCTCCCCTCTCTCTGCTGTGTGTTCTCTCTCTCCCCTCTCTCTGCGGTGTTCTCTCTCTCCCCTCTCTCTGCGGTGTTCTCTCTCTCCCCTCTCTCTGCTGTGTTCTCTCTCTCCCCTCTCTCTGCTGTGTGTTCTCTCTCTCCCATCTCCCTGCTGTGTTCTGTCTCTCTCCCCTTTCTCTGCTGTGTTCTCTCTCTCCCCTCTCTCTGCTGTTTTCTCTCTCTCTCCCCTCTCTCTGCTGTGTTCTGCCTCTCTCCCCTCTCTCTGCTGTGTGTTGTCTCTCTCCCCTCTCTCTGCGGTGTTCTCTCCCTCCCCTCTCTCTGCTGTGTGTTCTCTCTCTCCCCTCTCTCTGCTGTGTGTTCTCTCTCTCCCCTCTCTCTGCTGTGTTCTCTCTCTCTCCCCTCTCTCTGCTGTGTTCTCTCTCTCTCCCCTCTCTCTGCCGTGTTCCATCTCTCTCTCCTCTCTCTGCTGTGTTCCATCTCTCTCCCCTCTCTCTGCTGTGTGTTCTCTCTCTCTCCCCTCTCTCTGCTGTTTTCTCTCTCTCTCCCCTTTCTCTGCTGTTTTCTCTCTCTCTCCCCTTTCTCTGCTGTGTTCACTCTCTCCTCTCTCTCTGCTGTGTGTTCTCTCTCTCTCCTCTCTCTGCTGTGTGTTCTCTCTCTCCCCTCTCTCTGCTGTTTGTTCTCTCTCTCTCCCCCCTCTCTGCTGTTTGTTCTCTCTCTCTCTCCCCTCTCTCTGCTGTGTGTTCTCTCTCTCTCCCCTCTCTCTGCTGGGTTCTCTCTCTCCTCTCTCTGCTGTGTTCTCTCTCTCTCTCCTCTCTCTGCTGTGTTCTCCCCCTCTCCCCTCTCTCTGCTGTGTGTTCTCTCTCTCTCTCCCTCTCTCTGCTGCGTGTTCTCTCTCTCTCTCCCCTCTCTCTGCTGTGTTCTCTCTCTCTCCCCTCTCTCTGCTGTGTTCTCTCTCTCTCCCCTCTCTCTGCTGTGTGTTCTCTCTCTCTCTCCCCTCTCTCTGCTGGGTTCTCTCTCTCTCTCCTCTCTCTGCTGTGTTCTCCCCTCTCCTCTCTCTCTGCTGTCTTCTCTCTCTCCCCTCTCTCTGCTGTTTTCTCTCTCTCTCCCTCTCTCTGCTGTGTTCTCTCTCTCTCCCCTCTCTCTGCTGTGTGTTCTCTCTCTCTCCCTCTCTCTGCTGGGTTCTCTCTCTCTCTCCTCTCTCTGCTGTGTTCTCCCCCTCTCCCCTCTCTCTGCTGTCTTCTCTCTCTCCCCTCTCTCTGCTGTTTTCTCTCTCTCTCCCCTCTCTCTGCTGTGTTCTCTCTCTCCCTCTCTCTGCTGTGTGTTCTCTCTCTCCCCTCTCTCTGCTGTGTTCTCTCTCTCCCCTCTCTCTGCTGTGTTCTGTCTCTCTCCCCTCTCTCTGCTGTGTTCTCCCTCTCTCCCCTCGCTCTGCTGTGTTCTCTCTCTCCCCTCTCTCTGCTGTGTTCCATCTCTCTCTCCTCTCTCTGCTGTGTTCTCTCTCCCCTCTCTCTGCTGTGTTCTCTCTCCCCTCCCCCTCTCTCTGCTGTGTTCTCTCTCTCTCTCCCCTCTCTCTGCTGTGTCCTCTCTCCCCTCCCCCTCTCTCTGCTGTGTTCTCTCTCCCCTCTCTCTGCTGTGTTCTCTCTCTCTCCCTCTCTCTGCTGTGTTCTCTCTCCCCTCTCTCTGATGTGTTCTCTCTCTCCCCTCTCTCTGCTGTGTTCTCTCTCTCTCTCCCCTCTCTCTGCTGTGTTCTCTCTCTCTCTCCCCTCTCTCTGCTGTGTTCTCTCTCTCTCCCCTCTCTCTGCTGTGTGTTCTCTCTCTCTCCCCTCTCTCTGCTGTGTTCTCTCTCTCTCCCCTCTCCCTGCTGTGTTCTCTCTCTCCCCTCTCTCTGCTGTGTTCTCTCTCTCTCCCCTCTCCCTGCTGTGTGTTCTCTCTCCCCTCTATCTGCTATTGTTCACTCTCCCTCTCTCTGCCGTGTTCTCTCTCCTCTCTCTGCTGTGTGTTCTCTCTCCCCTCTCTCTGCTGTGTGTTCTCTCTCTCTCCCCTCTCTCTGCTGTGTTCTCTCTCTCTCCCCTCTCCCTGCTGTGTTCTCTCTCTCCCCTCTCTCTGCTGTGTTCTCTCTCTCTCCCCTCTCCCTGCTGTGTGTTCTCTCTCCCCTCTATCTGCTATTGTTCACTCTCCCCTCTCTCTGCCGTGTTCTCTCTCCTCTCTCTGCTGTGTGTTCTCTCTCCCCTCTCTCTGCTGTGTGTTCTCTCTCTCTCCCCTCTCTCTGCTGTGTATTCTCTCTCTCCCCTCTCTCTGCTGGGTTCTCTCTCTCTCCCCTCTCTCTGCTGTGTGTTCTCTCTCTCTCTCCCCTCTATCTGCTATTGTTCACTCTCCCCTCTCTCTGCCGTGTTCTCTCTCCTCTCTCTGCTGTGTGTTCTCTCTCCCCTCTCTCTGCTGTGTGTTCTCTCTCTCTCCCCTCTCTCTGCTGTGTATTCTCTCTCCCCTCTCTCTGCTGGGTTCTCTCTCTCTCCCCTCTCTCTGCTGTGTGTTCTCTCTCTCTCCCCTCTCTCTGCTGTGTGTTCTCTCTCTCTCCCCTCTCTCTGCTGTGTGTTCTCTCTCTCTCCCCTCTCTCTGCTGTGTTCTCTCTCTCTCTCCCCTCTCTCTGCTGTGTTCACTCTCTCCCCTCTCTCTGCTGTGTTCTCTCTCTCCCCTCTCTCTGCTGTTTGTTCTCTCTCTCCCCTCTCTCTGCTGTTTGTTCTCTCTCCCCTCTCTCTGCTGTGTGTTCTCTCTCTCCCCTCTCTCTGCTGTGTGTTCTCTCTCTCCCCTCTCTCTGCTGTGTGTTCTCTCTCTCCCCTCTCTCTGCTGTGTGTTCTCTCTCTCCCCTCTCTCTGCTGTGTGTTCTCTCTCTCCCCTCTCTCTGCGGTGTTCTCTCTCTCCCCTCTCTCTGCTGTGTGTTCTCTCTCTCCCATCTCTCTGCTGTGTTCTGTCTCTCTCCCCTTTCTCTGCTGTGTTCTCTCTCTCCCCTCTCTCTGCTGTTTCTCTCTCTCTCCCTCTCTCTGCTGTGTTCTGCCTCTCTCCCCTCTCTCTGCTGTGTGTTGTCTCTCTCCCTCTCTCTGCGGTGTTCTCTCCCTCCCCTCTCTCTGCTGTGTGTTCTCTCTCTCCCCTCTCTCTGCTGTGTGTTCTCTCTCTCCCCTCTCTCTGCTGTGTTCTCTCTCTCTCCTCTCTCTGCTGTGTTCTCTCTCTCTCCCCTCTCTCTGCTGTGTTCTGTCTCTCTTCCCTCTCTCTGCTGTGTTCTCTCTCTCTCCCCTCTCTCTGCTGTGTTCCATCTCTCTCTCCTCTCTCTGCTGTGTTCCATCTCTCTCTCCTCTCTCTGCTGTGTGTTCTCTCTCTTCCCTCTCTCTGTGTATTATCTCTCCCCTCTCTCTGCTGTGTGTTCTCTCTCTCCCCTCTCTCTGCTGGGTTCTCTCTCTCTCCCCTCTCTCTGCTGTGTGTTCTCTCTCTCTCCCCTCTCTCTGCTGTTTTCTCTCTCTCTCCCCTTTCTCTGCTGTTTTCTCTCTCTCTCCCCTTTCTCTGCTGTGTTCACTCTCTCCCCTCTCTCTGCTGTGTGTTCTCTCTCTCTCCTCTCTCTGCTGTGTGTTCTCTCTCTCCCCTCTCTCTGCTGTTTGTTCTCTCTCTCTCCCCCCTCTCTGCTGTTTGTTCTCTCTCTCTCTCCCCTCTCTCTGCTGTGTGTTCTCTCTCTCTCCCCTCTCTCTGCTGTGTTCTCTCTCTCTCCTGTGTTCTCTCTCCCCTCTCTCTGCTGTGTGTTCTCTCTCTCTCCCCTCTCTCTGCTGGGTTCTCTCTCTCTCTCTCTCCTCTCTCTGCTGTGTTCTCTCTCTCTCTCCTCTCTCTGCTGTGTTCTCCCCCTCTCCCCTCTCTCTGCTGTGTGTTCTCTCTCTCTCTCCCCTCTCTCTGCTGCGTGTTCTCTCTCTCTCTCCCCTCTCTCTGCTGTGTTCTCTCTCTCTCCCCTCTCTCTGCTGTGTTCTCTCTCTCTCCCCTCTCTCTGCTGTGTGTTCTCTCTCTCTCTCCCCTCTCTCTGCTGGGTTCTCTCTCTCTCTCCTCTCTCTGCTGTGTTCTCCCCCTCTCCTCTCTCTCTGCTGTCTTCTCTCTCTCCCCTCTCTCTGCTGTTTTCTCTCTCTCTCCCCTCTCTCTGCTGTGTTCTCTCTCTCTCCCCTCTCTCTGCTGTGTGTTCTCTCTCTCTCCCCTCTCTCTGCTGGGTTCTCTCTCTCTCTCCTCTCTCTGCTGTGTTCTCCCCCTCTCCCCTCTCTCTGCTGTCTTCTCTCTCTCCCCTCTCTCTGCTGTCTTCTCTCTCTCCCCTCTCTCTGCTGTTTTCTCTCTCTCTCCCCTCTCTCTGCTGTGTTCACTCTCTCCCCTCTCTCTGCTGTGTGTTCTCTCTCTCCCCTCTCTCTGCTGTGTTCTCTCTCTCCCCTCTCTCTGCTGTGTTCTGTCTCTCTCCCCTCTCTCTGCTGTGTTCTCCCTCTCTCCCCTCGCTCTGCTGTGTTCTCTCTCTCCCCTCTCTCTGCTGTGTTCCATCTCTCTCTCCTCTCTCTGCTGTGTTCTCTCTCCCCTGTCTCTGCTCATCAGAAAGGGAGAGAGAGAGAAACAGTGAAAGATAGATCAAGTTTCTTTCTCTCTCCCTCAGAGATATGTTATCTGACCCACTGGCCCTGTTACATGCAGGCTTACATTCTGCTCTCCTTCTCTCACTCACTCTCCCTCCCTCTCCTCCCACTCTCCTTTTCCATCTCTCTTTTTTCTCCTGAAGTTTCTCTCTGTCTCCCCCTCTCTCCCCTTCTCTCTTTCTCTCTCTTCTTCCCCTTCTCTCCCTCTTACTCTCCATCTTTCTCTTTCTTTCTTTATTTCTTCTTTGTAGCTATGTCATCCCATTAGTTCTGTGGTGTAGGGGATTGGGTACTGTGTCAGCAGAAAGACATGCTTCCTTTGTAAAATAGATAAATGAAAAGCTATTATTTTTCTCGACTCCCTATAGAAAATCTATTATATTTACATAGTCACTCATGTACACACATTCATGCACACATGCAAACACATACACACACATCTCACACTTTCTTATGAGAAAATCCCACGACCAGAACTGCAATGTGCTGAGCCAGGATCTGAACGAGTTGTGTAATCAATCAGTGTGTGTATGTGCGTTTGAGAGAGATGTAAGGCCTAGCACTTAAAGGGGGATAATTCCAGCTGAGGATGTCAGACAGTAAAGGCTTAATCTCTTCAAAGCAAATTAGGACCGAGTTTGGGAAACCCTACAATAGGGAACACACACACACACACACACACACACACACACACACACACACACACACACACACACACACACACACACACACACACACACACAGAGAGAATATTCTCATTGTATATGACTCAACACACACTCTTCCAGGTACACTGTGTGTTAATCCATCTCTCAACACCAAATCTAGATATTTTGGGGGAAATGATGATTTATTCATTGTGGACGACTGGTTTTAACAGCCAGATAAGTATGTGTGTCTCAGTCTCTCTGTGTGTGTGTATCTCTATCAGAGCAGATGCAATCAAATGTTCTTGTTCCGGCAGGTACACACACACACACACACACACACACACACACACACACACACACACACACACACACACACACGTATATATGCAGGCACACACACTCACACACAAGCGTGACTCCCAAACACAACTTCTACTTAGGGAATTCGGAGCTGAAAGTGTTTTGAATGATTGTTTACACAGTTATGTGTTCTCTCTCTCTAACCAAACTACAGACAACATAAACAGCTTGTAGAAAACCCAAGGCACAGCTTGTCTTTCCCAGCTCTGACATGGGCTACAGTCCACTGACAAGATGCTACATGCCTGCTCAGTGTGTATGTGTTTACTGAGTTGTTCAGTAATATGGGAAGAGAGAGTATGTACAGAGAGGAGAGACTGATATGTAGAGAGAGGAGAGACTGATATGTAGAGAGAGGAGTGAGTGATATGTACAGAGAGGAGAGACTGATATGTAGAGAGAGGAGAAACTGGTATGTGGAGAGAGAAGTGAGAGAGTGATATGTAGAGAGAGGAGTGAGTGATATGTACAGAGAGGAGAGACTGATATGTAGAGAGAGGAGAAACTGGTATGTGGAGAGAGGAGTGAGTGATATGTACAGAGAGGAGAGACTGGTATGTGGAGAGAGGAGTGAGTGATATGTACAGAGAGGAGAGACTGATATGTAGAGAGAGGAGAAACTGGTATGTGGAGAGAGGAGTGAGAGAGTGATATGTAGAGAGAGGAGTGAGTGATATGTACAGAGAGGAGAGACTGATATGTAGAGAGAGGAGAAACTGGTATGTGGAGAGAGGAGTGAGAGAGTGATATGTAGAGAGAGGAGTGGGTGATATGTAGAGAGAGGAGAGACTGATATGTAGAGAGAGGAGAGACTGGTATGTGGAGAGGAGTGAGAGAGGGATATGTAGAGAGAGGAGTGAGTGATATGTACAGAGAGGAGAGACTGATATGTAGAGAGAGGAGTGGGTGATATGTACAGAGGAGAGACTGATATGTAGAGAGAGGAGAAACTGGTATGTGGAGAGAGGAGTGAGAGAGTGATATGTAGAGAGGAGTGAGTGATATGTACAGAGAGGAGAGACTGATATGTAGAGAGAGGAGAAACTGGTATGTGGAGAGAGGAGTGAGAGAGTGATATGTAGAGAGAGGAGTGAGTGATATGTACAGAGAGGAGAGACTGATATGTAGAGAGAGGAGAGACTGTTATGTGGAGAGAGGATGGAGAGAGTGATATGTAGTGAGAGGAGTGAGTGATATGTAGAGAGGAGTGAGAGATATGTAGAGAGGGGAGTGAGTGATATGTAGAGAGAGGAGTGAGTGATATGTAGAGAGAGGAGTGAGAGAGATATGTATTGAGATGAGAGAGATATGTATAGAGATGAGAGAGAGAGATATGTATAGAGATGAGAGAGTGATATGTCGAGAGAGGAGTGAGTGATATGTAGAGAGAGGAGTAAGACAGTGAAATGTAGAGAGAGGAGTGAGAGAGTCATATGTAGAGAGAGGAGTGAGTGATATGTAGAGAGAGGAGTGAGAGATGTATAGAGAGGGGAGTGAGTAATATGTAGAGAGAGGAGTGAATTACATGTAGAGAGAGGAGTGAGAGAGTGATATGTATAGAGAGGAGTGAGAGATATGTAGAGAGGGGAGTGAGTAGTATGTAGAGAGCGGAGTGAATTACATGTGGAGAGAGGAGTGAGAGAGTGATATGTATAGAGAGGAGTGAGAGATATGTAGAGAGAGGAGTGAGTTATATATAGAGAGAGAGAGATATGTATTGAGATGAGAGAGACAGATATGCAGAGAGAGGAGAGAGATATGCTGAGTGAGATATATATGTATGTATGTATGTATATGTAGAGACAGGAGTAAGACAGTGAAATGTAGAGAGAGGATTGAGAGAGTGATATGTATAGAGAGGAGTGAGAGATATGTATAGAGAGGAGTGAGAGATATGTAGAGAGATGAGTGAGTGATATGTAGAGAGAAGAGTGAGTGATATGTAGAGAGAGAGATATGTATTGAGATGAGAGAGACAGATATGCAGAGAGAGGAGAGAGATATGCTGAGTGAGAGATATATATGTATTTAGATGAGAGAGATAAATATGTATAGAGATGAAAGAGAGAGACACGTATAGAGATGAGAGAGAGATATGTATAGAGATGAGAGAGAGAAATATGTAGAGAGAGGAGAGAGAGTATATGTAGAGAGAGGAGAGAGAGAGTGATATGTAGAGAGTAGTGAGAGACTGATATGTAGAGAGAGGAGTGAGTGATATGTAGAGAGAGGAGTGAGAGAGTGATATGTAGAGAGAGGAGTGAGTGATATATAGAGAGGAGTAACAGTGAAATGGAGAGCGAGGAGTGAGAGAGTGATATGTAGAGATAGGAGTGAGTGACATGTAGAGAGAGGAGTGAGAGAGATGTATAGAGAGGAGTGAGAGAGTGCTCTGTATAGAGAGGAGTGAGAGATATGTAGAGAGGGGAGTGAGTAATATGTAGAGAGAGGAGTGAATTACATGTAGAGAGAGGAGTGAGAGAGTGATATGTAGAGAGAGAGAGTATGTATAGAGAGGAGAGAGAGATATGTAGAAAGAGAGTATGTAAAGAGAGGAGAGAGTGATATGTAGAGGGGAGAGAGAGAGAGTGATATGTAGAGAGAGGAGAGAGAGAGTGATATGTAAATCAAATCAAATCAAATGTTATTTGTCACATACACATGGTTAGCAGATGTTAATGCGAGTGTAGCGAAATGCTTGTGCTTCTAGTTCCGACAATGCAGTGATAACCAACAAGTAATCTAACTAACAATTCTAAAACTACTGTCTTATACACAGTGTAAGGGGATAAGGAATATGTACATAAGGATATATGAATGAGTGATGGTACAGAGCAGCATACAGTAGATGGTATCGAGTACAGTATATACATATGAGATGAGTATGTAGACCAAGTAAACAAAGTGGCATAGTTAAAGTGGCTAGTGACATAAGAATGCAGTCGATGATCTAGAGTACAGTATATACATATGCATATGAGATGAATAATGTAGGGTAAGTAACATTATATAAGGTAGCATTGTTTAAAGTGGCTAGTGATATATTTACATCATTTCCCATCAATTCCCATTATTAAAGTGGCTGGAGTTGGGTCAGTGTCAATGACAGTGTGTTGGCAGCAGCCACTCAATGTTAGTGGTGGCTGTTTAACAGTCTGATGGCCTTGAGATAGAAGCTGTTTTTCAGTCTCTCGGTCCCAGCTTTGATGCACCTGTACTGACCTCGCCTTCTGGATGATAGCGGGGTGAACAGGCAGTGGTTCGGGTGGTTGATGTCCTTGATGATCTTTATGGCCTTCCTGTAACATCGGGTGGTGTAGGTGTCCTGGAGGGCAGGTAGTTTGCCCCGGTGATGCGTTGTGCAGACCTCACTACCCTCTGGAGAGCCTTACGGTTGAGGGCGGAGCAGTTGCCGTACCAGGCGGTGATACAGCCCGCCAGGATGCTCTCGATTGTGCATCTGTAGAAGTTTGTGAGTGCTTTTGGTGACAAGCCGAATTTCTTCAGCCTCCTGAGGTTGAAGAGGCGCTGCTGCGCCTTCTTCACGACGCTGTCAGTGTGAGTGGACCAATTCAGTTTGTCTGTGATGTGTATGCCGAGGAACTTAAAACTTGCTACCCTCTCCACTACTGATCCATCGATGTGGATAGGGGGTGTTCCCTCTGCTGTTTCCTGAAGTCCACAATCATCTCCTTAGTTTTGTTGACGTTGAGTGTGAGGTTATTTTCCTGACACCACACTCCGAGGGCCCTCACCTCCTCCCTGTAGGCCGTCTCGTCGTTGTTGGTAATCAAGCCTACCACTGTTGTGTCGTCCGCAAACTTGATGATTGAGTTGGAGGCGTGCATGGCCACGCAGTCGTGGGTGAACAGGAGTACAGGAGAGGGCTCAGAACGCACCCTTGTGGGGCCCCCGTGTTGAGGATCAGCGGGGAGGAGATGTTGTTGCCTACCCTCACCACCTGGGGGCGGCCCGTCAGGAAGTCCAGTACCCAGTTGCACAGGGCGGGGTCGAGACTCAGGGTCTCGAGCTTGATGACGAGCTTGGAGGGTACTATGGTGTTGAATGCCGAGCTGTAGTCGATGAACAGCATTCTCACATAGGTATTCCTCTTGTCCAGGTGGGTTAGGGCAGTGTGCAGTGTGGTTGAGATTGCATCGTCTGTGGACCTATTTGGGCGGTAAGCAAATTGGAGTGGGTCTAGGGTGTCAGGTAGGGTGGAGGTGATATGGTCCTTGACTAGTCTCTCAAAGCACTTCATGATGACGGAAGTGAGTGCTACGGGGCGGTAGTCGTTTAGCTCAGTTACCTTAGCTTTCTTGGGAACAGGAACAATGGTGGCCCTCTTGAAGCATGTGGGAACAGCAGACTGGTATAGGGATTGATTGAATATGTCCGTAAACACACCGGCCAGCTGGTCTGCGCATGCTCTGAGGGCACGGCTGGGGATGCCGTCTGGGCCTGCAGCCTTGCGAGGGTTAATACGTTTAAATGTCTTACTCACCTCGGCTGCAGTGAAGGAGAGACCGCATGTTTTCGTTGCAGGCCGTGTCAGTGGCACTGTATTATCCTCAAAGCGGGCAAAAAAGTTATTTAGTCTGCCTGGGAGCAAGACATCCTGGTCCGTGACTGGGCTGGGTTTCTTCTTGTAGTCCGTGATTGACTGTAGACCCTGCCACATGCCTCTTGTGTCTGAGCCATTGAATTGAGATTCCACTTTGTCTCTGTACTGACGCTTAGCTTGTTTAATAGCCTTGCGGAGGGAATAGCTGCATTGTTTATATTCGGACATATTACCAGACACCTTGCCCTGATTAAAAGCAGTGGTTCGCGCTTTCAGTTTCACGCGAATGCTGCCATCAATCCACGGTTTCTGGTTTGGGAATGTTTTTATCGTTGCTATGGGAACGACATCTTCGACGCACGTTCTAATGAACTCGCACACCGAATCAGCGTATTCGTCAATATTTCCATCTGACGCAATCTGAAACATGTCCCAGTCCACGTGATGGAAGCAGTCTTGGAGTGTGGAGTCAGCTTGGTCTGACCAGCGTTGGACAGACCTCAGCGTGGGAGCCTCTTGTTTTAGTTTCTGCCTGTAGGCAGGGATCAGCAAAATGGAGTCGTGGTCAGCTTTTCCGAAAGGGGGCGGGGCAGGGCCTTATATGCATCGCGGAAGTTAGAGTAACAATGATCCAAGGTTTTACCACCCCTGGTTGCGCAATCGATATGCTGGTAAAATTTAGGGAGTCTTGTTTTCAGATTAGCTTTGTTAAAATCCCCAGCTACAATGAATGCAGCCTCCGGATAAATGGTTTCCAGTTTGCAAAGAGTTAAATAAAGTTCGTTCAGAGCCATCGATGTGTCTGCTTGGGGGGATATATACGGCTGTGATTATAATCGAGGAGAATTCTCTTGGAAGATAATGCGGTCTACATTTGATTGTGAGGAATTCTAAATCAGGTGAACAGAAGGATTTGAGTTCCTGTATGTTTCCTTCATCACACCATGTCTCGTTAGTCATGAGGCATACGCCCCCGCCACTCTTCTTACCAGAAAGATGTTTGTTTCTGTCGGCGCGATGCGTGGAGAAATCCGTTGGCTGCACCGCATCGGATAGCGTCTTCCCAGTAAGCCATGTTTCTGTGAAGCAGAGAACGTTGCAGTCTCTGATGTCCCTCTGGAATGCTACCCTTGCTCGGATTTCGTCAACCTTGTTGTCAAGAGACTGGACATTGGCAAGAAGAATGCTGGGGAGTGGTGCGCGATGTGCCCTTTTTCGGAGTCTGACCAGAACACCGCCTCGTTTCCCTCTTTTTCGGAGTCGTTTCCTTGGGTCGCTGCATGCGATCCATTCGGTTGTCCTGTTTGTAAGGCAGAACACCGGATCCGCGTCGCGGAAAACATATTCTTGGTCGTATTGATGGTGAGTTGGCGCTGATCTTATATTCAGTAGTTCTTCTCGACTGTATGTAATGAAACCTAAGATGACCTGGGGTACTAATGTAAGAAATAACACGTAAAAAAACAAAAAACTGCATAGTTTCCTAGGAACGCGAAGCGAGGCGGCCATCTCAGTCGGCGCCGGAAGTTTCTCTAGAGAGAGGAGAGAGAGAGTATGTATAGAGAGGAGAGAGAGAGTATGTGTAGAGAGGAGAGAGTGATATGTAGAGAGAGGAGAGAGTGATATGTAGAGAGAGGAGAGAGTGATATGTAGAGTGAGGAGAGAGAGAGTGATATGTAGAGAGAGGAGAGAGAGATATGTAGAGAGAGAGAGTATGTAGAGAGGAGAGAGAGAGTGATATGTAGAGAGAGGAGAGAGTGATATGTAGAGAGAGGAGAGAGAGAGTATGTATAGAGAGGAGAGAGAGAGTGATATGTAGAAAGAGGAGAGTGATATGTAGAGAGAGGAGAGAGAGAGTGATATGTAGAGAGAGAGAGTATGTAGAGAGAGGAGAGAGAGAGTGATATGTAGAGAGAGGAGAGAGTGGTATGTAGAGAGAGGAGAGAGTGATATGTAGAGAGAGGAGAGAGAGAGTATGTATAGAGAGGAGAGAGAGAGTATGTGTAGAGAGGAGAGAGTGATATGTAGAGAGAGGAGAGAGTGATATGTAGAGTGAGGATTGAGAGGAGAGAGAGATATGCAGAGCGAGGAGAGAGATAGTTATATGTAAAGAGAGGAGAGAGAGAGTGATATGTAGAAAGAGGAGAGAGTGATACGTAGAGAGAGGAGAGAGAGAGTGATATGTAGAGAGAGAGAGTATGTAGAGAGAGGAGAGAGAGAGTGATATGTAGAGAGAGAGTATGTAGAGAGAGGAGAGAGTGATATGTAGAGAGAGGAGAGAGTGATATGTAGAGAGAGGAGAGATAGAGAGTGATATGTAGAGAGAGGAGAGAGAGAGTATGTATAGAGAGGAGAGAGAGAGTATGTGTAGAGAGGAGAGAGTGATATGTAGAGAGAGGAGAGAGTGATATGTAGAGTGAGGAGAGAGAGAGTGATATGTAGAGAGAGTAGAGAGAGAGTATGTATAGAGAGGAGAGAGTGATATGTAGAGAGAGGAGAGAGCGAGTATGTAGAGAGAGGAGAGAGTGATATGTAGAGAGAGGAGAGAGTGCTATGTAGAGAGAGGAGAGAGAGAGAGTGATATGTAGAGTGAGGAGAGAGTGATATGTAGAGTGAGGAGAGAGAGAGTGATATGTAGAGAGAGTAGAGAGAGAGTATGTATAGAGAGGAGAGAGTGATATGTAGAGAGAGGAGAGAGCGAGTATGTAGAGAGAGGAGAGAGTGATATGTAGAGAGAGAGGAGAGAGTGCTATGTAGAGAGAGAGAGAGAGAGTGATATGTAGAGTGAGAGAGTGATGAAGAGTATGTAGAGAGAGAGTGATATGTAGAGAGATGAGAGAGAGATATGTAGAGTGAGGAGAGAGGAGAGCGTGATATGTACAGAGAGGAGTGAGAGAGTGATGTGTAGAGAGAGGAGTGAGAGACTGATATGTAGAGAGAGGAGTGAGAGAGTGATATGTATAGAGAGGAGTGAGAGATATGTAGAGAGAGGAGTGAGTGATATGCAGTGAGAGAGTTATATGTATAGAGATGAGTGAGAGATATGTAGAGAGCGGAGTAAGTGATATGTAGAGAGAGGAGTGA